>NW_015150991.1:343012-346658 GCF_000732505.1 Cyprinodon variegatus | reverse complement strand
TAAAATTTGTAAAATAACATGTAGTTAATTTACGTGTGATTTTTTTTCAACAATTGATAATTAAATAGGAAACGCGAGGCAGCATGAATTTAGCGAAGTGTTATGTTCACAGCTGCGAAACAGCGTGATAATTTATTTATGTCCCTCTGTTGTCGGACAAACTTGCCCCCACTTCCTTACCGCCTTGGCGATATCTCAACA
Source organism: Cyprinodon variegatus (assembly GCF_000732505.1). Taxonomy (NCBI): domain Eukaryota; kingdom Metazoa; phylum Chordata; class Actinopteri; order Cyprinodontiformes; family Cyprinodontidae; genus Cyprinodon; species Cyprinodon variegatus. The sequence continues at coordinate 346,457 of NW_015150991.1, read as the reverse complement.
CACAGCTAGTTTGTTATTGTCCCTTTTGCATTGTTGCGTGGAATGACATAGTGCATACCACTCTTTAATGTTGGCATAAATCAAAATTATCTGCGACAAGTTCACTGTATCACACTGCTGCTGAGAGTGTAACCAGCCCTTTAGGCTGAGGGGTATCTTCTGCAGCGCAATGCCTGAGTAGTCATGCTAAATTTCAGCATCTGGTGCTGGTCCAGTACCACCAAGACTGCCCAAATGAATCAGCATCCACAGGCACCAGAAGAACAATGAAGTAGAATCCTTTATAGTTAAAATACTGGGAACACTCCTTGCAGCACAGCGGACTGCCACATGCTTCCCATCAAGTGCTCCACATGTATGGGGAAAGTTCCTTCTTTGGAGGAAACTGTCAGCTATGGCATGCCAACCATCAGGTGTAGTAGGGCAAACCAGCAACTCTTCCAGCTATGCCTCAATGACGGCTTGAAACACTCCTTAACTACTATGACCTGTGTGTTATTAAGGACCCTCCATCCCAACTTCATTGAGGCATACAAGTTCCAAAAGGCAAGGTGATGTAAAGTTAGGGCCAGCTTCAGGACAGGTTCAAGCGGGACCCTGTAGAAGGTGTACTGCGTGGTTATCCTTTGACCCACTCTAGCAAGCAGCTTATCAAACATCGCTGGGGGCATTACACAGGAAGTTGGCAAAGGATCATCAGCAGATCATACATGCCAAATTGCCATTGCCTCCCGATCCATCGTCTCACCCAGTCCTTTCGCAGCTTTTGACAACTTCTTCTGGCTCTCTTAGCACACAACTGGAAAAGATTCAAATTATTAAGATGATGCTGATGTTGGAGTTGGTATGTATTTCTGTCTCAGCGTTGCCAGATCATTCATCTCTTATGTTATACCAAAAGGTCAATACTTTGCCAATACTTTGTTATATGGTAGATGTAAGTTAGAAACCCGTTCAGTGGTCGTCTGGAACACGTCAAATGCGTTATTGGAGATAAGTTCTTGATAAGTTATGCATAAGTTATGCAGACGTTACTTATAGGTCTTGGAAAATAAAGATGCCACAACTTATGAGTAACTTACGCTTACAACGTATGTCAACTATGAAATAACTTATCTGTAACTTATGCCTAACGTATGAGCATACACTGGCATAATATCAAGAAACTTTGAGCAAGCTGAAAATGTCTTGATGAATTCGCCGTACGTCGACATGTGGCAGTGTGTTTTAACGTACCTATAACTTATCCAATGTATGCCAGCGTTTTTGTCAGGTTTTCTGTTCGTCAGGCATACGTCTGGCTAAATTGTCGAGGTTTGACAGGCCCATAAAGTCTGTCGGCTCAGATGAAAACCAGCATATCTAAATGCTGCTATGCTTTTATTCAATTTAAGAAAAAAGTGATCTGACTGGGGAAAGTAATTTTGAAAATAGATATATTGGAGATAATTAATTTTCTCTCTGATGAAAGTAAAAAAATAAAATAAAAACAATAATTTTGGTTCTATTTCTTAAATGTCTGATTTAAAAAAGAAAAAAGTAAAAAGAATGAAAAACTAGCTGAATTGTGGGCTGATAATCTCTACAGTCAGAGTTAAATTTAATTGTTGGTGGAAGCTTTTTTTAAATCAGCCTCGTCATGCCCAAACTTTTTCTCCCTTAAAGCTTCTGACTCCTGTTTAATTCTACATTCATACCAATGATTGCTCCTACACAGCTAAAAAAAAAAGGTAATATGTTAACAAACCAATATAACTTCAATCAAACTGTAAACCTAGGAAGCATTATGGAAAGACAATCAATTTCACATGCTGTTGTGCAAATGGCATATACAACAGGTGGAAATTATTGGCAATTAGCAAGACACTCAATAAAGGAGTGGTTCTGCAGGTGGGGACAGAAAAAATCTTGTATGCAATTAGAGTGAGCTATTCCTATGTCATTTTTAAAAATCTTGTACGACTTGACCGTGCTTCTTTAACCAGCAGCATAACAGTGAGCCAAAATTTTCCATCTGAAGATGTACAGGCTTTCCTACAGGAGATTAGTACAACACCTAAAAAAGGGGTTTCACTAGCTGATAGGGTAGCTAGAGTTTTTTTGTTGTTTGATAAGAAAGGTACAATAAAATAAAAAACATCTTTATATTATTATTATTTCTAAATACTTTCAGTTTAACCTTAATCAAGTAATTAGCTGTATGACCATCTCACTGCAAAAACGAATGTCTCACAAACACAGTTAATACAAATCAAATGCAAATATAACATTCATCACAATTATTTAGATGAGTGAACACTAATTGATACTGATTCATATGTTAATTTGGTTCAAATTATTCTTTTTTTTGTTTGTTTATTACAACAAACTTCAGTTGCAACAGAATTATATTTTTCTTTGCCATCCTTAATATTTTGGATTTGACCCCATCCCACTGGGATGACCTTTGACCTTGCGTCCGAGTGGAGATGTTGACTTGCTTCACTGCAGTGGGAGATGCTGGGTGTCAAGGAGACAGAAGTTGTGCAACAATTGAAGGTGACAGCTCATTCATCATAACCAAGGTATCCGTTCCACTAAGTAGAGCACATTTTCCACCCTAGACTGCATCTGGCTTGGCTAATTAAAATGAGAGCACAGTAAACAACTTCAAAAATTAATTTTCTCCTTTTCTTAAAGGGCTACAACATCAAATAGCATCCTTTTGATGTTTGGCATAATTTATTTTTTGTATATGAATCCATAAATTGAGTTGTTTATTTGGAAGACATGCTTTGATTATTAGCTTTTTTTATGCTGTTTTATTTTTCATGTTAGGTGTGTTTGTGGATGGATGAGTTAGTGTCCTACTGTGCATAACAGAGCCTAGAAGAAAGTGTGGTTAGATGAATTCAAACAAACACATATATGGTGGAAAAAAAATTGAGGCTTGAAATCAGATTTATTGACAGACAAATGTATCACTAATACAGGGGCAGCTGATATAAAAACACTTTATGAAAATCAGTCATAATCTTTTGTACAGATTTACTTTTTGTATGTAAATTTTGCCCCTCTGAGGCTTTGTGAAGGCCCATCTGTATTTTGCATGGTCCAATATTGTTTCACAAAGCTAAAAAAATAATCTACCAGTTAGATAATGGAAAGCTATTCGACAAATTTATATCTTTTTAATATTTAAAAACTATTGAGAATGTGTTTATTTAAGAGCAACTATGCAAAAATCACCTAGAAAAAGAACACGATATTATTTTCCATGTGAATCCCAGGTTGTTAATTCCTCTTTGCCTTTTCTAAAAAGTGCTTTAAATCCTACCTGTTTTTGTCCATGCTAGGTCAGATTCTGACGTTTGAAAAAGGAGGCAGGAAAGCGGAATATAGCATTAACCATTAACCATTATAACCATTAACTACGACTGTGACGACAGTTTCTGTCATCTCAGGG
>NW_015150991.1:339860-341760 GCF_000732505.1 Cyprinodon variegatus | reverse complement strand
ATTTTACTCAGTCAGCACTTTATTTTCTTATCATTGCAAAGAGAGAACAGTTCATCATACAGCCCTTACAGCACAGTAATCAGGCCTGTTCTGACTGGACAGAGTTTGTCTCCCTTACTTATGTTGATGAAAAAACTGTGAAGGTTGTGCCAGAGTCAAAGCAAATTACACACACTTTAACAAACCTTGAGAGAGAATTTGGCTTGTTGTGGAAACAAGTATGTTTTGTCTAAAACCACCCATCACTCAGACATTTTCTCAGCCTTGCAGATGGAACGGTTTTCACTGAATAAATAGCATAACTAAATATATAAGACAAGAGAAATCAACATTTTCCGACTACAGTGAGATTGCCATACGCTTAAAAAAAATATTTGTACAAAACTAAAGGGAAAAACAGAGATAAACTAAAGGGATAAACGGGTATAGACAATGCAGGGCTCGATGTTAACCATTGCCCGATCACCCGGGGCAAGTCGTTTTTATTGTCGGGAGAGTACAAATTTCATTGCATTTGCCCGCCGGGCAAGTGCAATGATCGCAAAAAAAAAAAATGTATCACTCAAAAGTACTTCAAAATCACAGACATTCGCTGAAAACGACCCACAAGCGTTGCCGGCGCCATTTTTGTTGTTTTGTACACATTCTCGCGTGATTTGAAAAAGCCGCGTGATTTTCCACTAGATGGCGTGATCTTTGTGCGGGAATCGGCATCACAGAAGCAGTGGAGAACTGGTGGAAAGACGGTGATAGAGCCAAACGACCAGGATTCAGCTCTTGGTGGGAGAATTCTGCAGAGCAGCAGCTGGATAATGAATTTAATCTATACTATAATATACGCTAGGTTAAAAAATATCAGTCAGGGATTAGGAAAATAATAATAACTGTATGCGCACAGTGTAAATATTTCTATCATATGGCAGTCTTCTGTACAGTAGTCATACATTAAAAAATGTTCATTAATTTTTTTCTCTTAGACATTGGAGTGGTGCATTTAAATGTTATAGAGCTAAACATGTTAAATTGGTGAGTAGTAGTGGTGTAAGTTTTTAACCGGTCAAGTTTTTTTTTAGATTTTTAACATTACAATTTATATTTTTCCAAGCACACAACAGTTTAAAGCAAAGTTTAGCTTGAAAAGAATGTGCAGCAAGGATTGAAATGCATGTTAATGTAGGCTTGAGTTCATTATCTGACGCATGCATATACACATCAGGAACCTATAAACTTTAAACTATACTGAATTACAAAAAAATTTTTTTAAAAACAAACATGTTTCATTGATATATATACAAAAATAAATATTAGGAACTTTATTTATCAAACATTATACTGGGCAAGAAAAAATTGTTTCTGGGCAAATGAAATGTGAAAGCTACTTGCCCCACATCAGAGTGAGCCCCCTTTATAAATAGACTAACTGTAGCCATATGGTGGTGATTTTGACACCTCATTGTTGATTATTCATATTTCCGATCCTTAAGGACCAGTGTCTTGCATTTTTTAGATCTCTCTGCTTGAACACACCTGAGTCATAATAATTAGATTTTTCATATAACTCTGGGGAACCTGACTCCCTACTGAGGTCATTTACCTATTTGATTATGTGTTGAAGCACAGATGCGTCTAAAAAGAAGCGTGATACTGTACCTCAACGACCAGAATTGAAGTACCCTGTTCCATTTGGTCAAAATTAGGTTAGGTGTCAGTTTTACATGTTTGCTATGATAGTATTTCATTTAGTTCTGCCTTTGCATTTTCTGCTCTCACTACTTCTGTCATAGTTTTAGGCTGAGACTGTTCAGTCAAAATGCCACAAGGGGACCAAGAAGAAGAGAGCAAACAAGACTTGCAGCTTTCAGAGTCGTTCTCCTACTCCATCTTGGGATAGAAACATTCC
>NW_015150991.1:330307-339685 GCF_000732505.1 Cyprinodon variegatus | reverse complement strand
ATCCAGCAGCAGTACAGACAGGGAGATCCAGGAGGGAAGGTCCAGTTCCAATCCAGGTCCGTAAACAGAGTCCAAAATCCTGAGACAGATCCAATCAGGATTCCAGGTAGGTATACAGAGGCAGAACAGGGACAGCCAGGCTCGGTAATAGGAAGCAGATCAGGTCGGGCAACAGACAGGCAGACAGGTTTGCAAAAGGATGGCTGGAAGTTTCTCACCGGTAGGTTCAAGACGATCTGGCACAGGTACTGTAGCTGACCTGAATGGGGCTTATAAGCAGGTGGAAACAGGTGAAACCAGTTAAGGACTGATTGCAGGTGAGGGGAGGCTGAGCAGGAGTGCAGAGTGGACAAATAGGTCAGCCCCAGTGCCACAATATTACATACTTATTCTACTGCTTATACTGTAATGAAATGTGTATTTTTCCCTTTTGGTTCCATTATGCTTTGCACACTTTGTGCTTTGCATCTTCAACAATTTACACAGCAGGAGATGCTAAATCCTAAATTATGCACACACATACCTGGCCAGCTCTCCAAAGTCAGTGTGTTTAAAAACACTACAGTGAATGATTAAAAAATGTGGCACAGTTACCTTTGTAGTGATTTCTCTTTATGTAATTTAAATTGTAGCAGGAGCTCTGAATAAAATCAAGCTGCTTGTGTCCTTGTCTGCTAAAAAGTTCCACGCTGTTCTTAGAAATGTGTTTCCAAGACTGGGCAGCACAGATTTTGTGCAGATAAGGGTAGATGGCCTCAAAAAATTCAGAGAACATCAAGTTCAGGCACCATCTCCATCTGTCCTGAAAGCCAGCAGAGAGCTGAACGATCAGCTTTATATATACTTCCAAAGGCACTGAACGTGCCCACTATTAGTTATATTCTCCAATTTGAACCCAATCATTTTAGTAATCTAATTTATATTGTGTTTATGGAAATACAGTACAATCTACACAATAGAGATGGAAAAAATAGAGAAAAAATTAATTTCTTGTAGAGGCTGCAGATATGCACAAATGTTGACCAATGGGATCCCATTGGTCAACATTCTCCACCCGTCTCTTGTCAAATTCCCATAGCTCCTGAAAACTATTTGACTGATTTTCTGAGTCCTACCTTAAAGAAGTTTTATTAGAAAAAGAGCGTTTTCTAAATGTCAAAATCTTTCTTAAATTGCCTTTAAATATATTAAAAATAACTATCATCTTAACTACATTCCCTATCTAGTTTTTAAGGAGAACCTGGAAGAGCATGTTGAAGAACAGCTAGATGGTTATCAGTATTATTTTAAGTATTATTTCATATCATAACAGATGTTAGGCAAGCAGCATTTTGGCAGTATGTTGTTGGTTCAAAGCAGAGCTTAATCGAAGCTTTATTAAATGATCAAATTATATTTTTCTTGGACTCCAGCACAAGCGAGGCCCTCCTCCCCTGACTCCCTTACACTCTAACAAATAAGAGCAGAACAGCAAAAATGTTTTCACAGCTAATTAACAAATATTTGATCTTGAGAAACTTTAAGTAGGAAGCTTGTTGTTATTTAAAACTTAAAATCTTTTTCAGAGTGGAAAAAAATCTAATTAGTGGTTTTACATCATGTCCTTTCTGACAGCTACTGGTAACCTGAAACGACTGGTCAGAAAGCCTAAAATAAAATTAAAAAAATGCTATATTTGTCTTATTTTTTTCAGTTGTTTAGGACCAACTGATTCTGCATAGATTTGCCACCTGTTATTCAGAGCAAATTTTCTCATTAAAAATTTGTTTATGCAGCCCTACACAGGGGTCTCTACAGAACATATTTTTTTTGTGTTTTATAGTCATTTGTGAGATGAGATTGGACTGTGCCTTTTCTCAGCCAATTATATATATATATATATATATATATATTACATTAAAAAGATTCATATGCGGAGTGCTCTACACTGTTCCTTACTGACAATTTTTCAAGTGACATTCTTTGAACAGTGATAAAAAGATCAACATTTCAATTGATAACTAATTTAATCAGTTTCAACAGAAACAAAGTTAGAGGTAGCCTAAAGTCTAAGCATGGTTTTGTAGGTATTTTTATCTATATACTATGTAACCAAGTAAATATTTGAAGGATAAATCATTTCACTTCTTGTATTTGGAATACAACCTTTGTAATGTTTCAGCTGATTTCTGGAAATCAAGAGGAACATGCTATATTGAAGTTATCTTAACATGGCGGGGTGTTCGTCAAAGACAGCCATGTCCAATGTCGGTCCTTGATGGACGCCGTCCCTAGAGGTTTTCATTGTTTCTCGGCTTCAGCACTGTTTATTCTGACGATTGCAGTGCGGCAAATGCCTGCTAATCGCTATCAATGAAAATCGGTTGTACTGATGCAGAGAAACCTCTGATTCTGCCTTCATGTGGTATCGTACTTATGGTAAAAGCCAAAAAGCTGACATGAAATTTGCACCTGAACACCCACTTGTTTTGTAATTTCCACTGGAAAGCTGGAAAAAAATTACGAAATGCAAGTGGCAGAGATGAGGTTAACTTTGACCTTTCAAAATGGCGGAGAGTATAACATTGTTATTTGTGTGTGTGTGTGTTCAGCATACTTTGAACACAGACTGAGAGGAGATACAGATACTAAAGAAGACACTAGCCAAAGTCAAAGGCTAATGGTTCCTCTGAAAGCTAGTTAATCGGGGGAACACAGACTATATATATACATTGATTAAAAACGTCTCTGATTTAAAGAACCATCTTAGATCATCTCAACTCTGGCTGACAGCTGACTACCCCCATGTTGCTTTCTTTCTTATACTGATTTTGACAGTTTTTTTCACACATGGAACTGTACGCATTTGCAATTTTCTTTTTCTTGAATAGTGTTAACATGCATAGTTAAAGGGCTGTTATATATAAAGGGCAATAAAACACATCTTTAAGGCTATTTACACACATGTACCGATAAAGCACCAAAATAGTCACCAAAATGTAAGAAAGGTTGTCTGTGTTTAAAATCACTAGAAAGTCATTTTTTTGTTTAGTTGTCGTGAAAGTTATCCAGAAGATTATGAATATATTAAATAAGTAGATTTTTGATCAAATGAGCCCATATAAAAGGTATATGTGGATTATCACTTTTTTTTATATATACAGTATATCCAAACCCATTTCAATTCAGTCAGGGAATGTTGCTCCTAGAAATAGTGCTAGGGTCAACCCTTGTAGCACCTCTAGCCCTATAGTGTTATGGAACATATCCATTCCATTGTACTTTGATAAACCAGTTGAAATTTGATGCTTGTCTCCTGAGGGTTTTCTCACATGTGGGTCAAGGGTTTGCAACAAAACAAGATGCAGTCAACAAGATGCTTCAGAGAGTTTCTTCTACACAATGTTTTGACATAGATTCCCTAAAGGCAGATGTGTTTGTCGCAGTGGGACCTTCCCAGTTAAACAAAGGGCAAAAAAACATTATACAACTGTGAAATGACTGCAGCTGTTTCCATTTAAGATTTAATAGTGTAATACAAAAAAATAAATAAAAAATAAACAGTTTAGGACATATATTTGACTAAGATTTCATGCTTACTTGTAAGGCACTGAATTAAATCTTGATCCTTTCAAATTGCTTGAAAGTACTATGGGAAAAAGAGCTTGGATCCAGATGCTGCTTGAATCCTTTCTCGAGATGCAAGGCGGAGAGTGAAAAATTGTAAACAAACTTGCTGGCTGTTTTTTTGTATGATGACAAGCAAAGCTTTTCTGTAATTAGCAAATTCACGATTGACTGTCTTCTTACTGTAACCTCAATTGCAGATCCATGACTTTGAAATTAATCCCTATGAGACGTTAAACAGAGTACTGTGAGAAAACAAAATTTGACAATGTGTGTTTTGAAGAAAGAACATTAATTATATCATATAGAAGTTGATTGACTTCTTACTAATGTCACTATACACAGAGACAACAAGCAGGTTAGGCATTTGACTTGATGAATTCATTGAACCTCAAGCTGATAGAAAGCAAGTAGGGAAAAAGTTGGAAGCTGAAGAGCAGGCTTCAACAGAACGATATCAGAAATGTGTGGTCAGCGATGAAGGAGATTGTAAACAGATGGAAGTCTGGGCATATTCAATCAACTCACAACTTTCTTTAGTATGTTCAGTTTAGGAACAAGTTCTCATCTGCCCCTAATCAAATATCTCACCTTCTTCAACCAGTCTTCCTGTTCCACGTCAAATGTTTCTGCAGTCCCTCACTCCAACTCTAACCAACCACATGCTCTTAAATGTAATCATACAGTACGTACCCCAACATGCTGCATTAACCGTTCCTCCGCAAGATGTTGTTTTGTATTTGTATTGCTTCTCTGTGCTGAGGTTTCTACAATCTCTCACAGCATCCTGCTAAACATAAAGTCTAAAATAGTATTTTATTTCTCAAACTTTGTTCTCACCTTTTTCCAGATGATTTTTAGTTTTAACTAGAACTGGATGATTCGGCCAAGACATATATCCATCGGCCTATACGACAAAATTCCAATATTGATATCAACAAAATAAAAGCCTCAGAAAGAATGGCAAGAATGAACCAACTATTTTTTCCTTTTGTAAACTTTTGACCATATTTTGTTATTTCCTCCTATTATTTCAAGACTCTGCTAGAGTTAGGGCTAATATAAAGCATAAGCCGTGGGTTGGATGGGTCCTCCCAAGGCTTTTTAGCCTGTTGGGTGAAACAGCTTTAGTGGATCTACTCTAAGCATTGGAGTGTGGAGCCAATAATATACTGAGCCGTCTTGATGACCTGCTGCAGTTTTCTTTTTAAATACACCTGGAGGCAGCTGGCCCATTTTATTGTATATTGATGCATCAAGACTGTTGGCCTATCTGTTGTGCAGTAATAAAAGTTTTGTCGAGAGCAAATGCTGAATTGGATCTTTGCAAAATCTACAGCAATTCATTTGGATGATTAATTCTTAGAATTTTCAAATATTTTTAACATTAACTATCAAACAAACTCAACAGAAAAATCCTTGAATATCAAACATAATACAATATAAACACTGTTTTTTATACTTCTGCTGCCTGCCAGAGCTTTACTCTGTAACATTCCATCATATCGATGACATTTTCTCTCTCTTCCCGTCTTTGTGGGCACCTCACAAGCTCAGGGAAAAGCAGCTAGCAGGGATCCATTGAAGAAAGTCTAAGTGAATAATTTATCTGAGCATATGGACTCATGTCCCTCATTCATCTCTACCCCCCTTTTCCATATCCTCTTCATCTTGGCCACATCCCTCGTTCACCTTCGATCAACACATCAGTCAGAAAGAGTCTAATTTTCTTTTTCTATAGCGCCCAAGCATATCTGGGCTCTGTTCCTTTCCATATCTGCTTTTCTGTTTTTATGTGGTGTAGATCCCCAATATGTCTTCAAATTCTAAGATTAAAGTCATAATTTGTAGGGAGAAAAATAATTTTGATCTTTAAATGTTAAGTGTTCTATCAGCACCTAAAGCAAGAAGGAGATGACCAACAAGGAAAGGCAAATTTAATTGCATTTAACCATTTAAAAAAAAAGCTAACCTTATCTTAACCTAAATATCTTTCTGTTTCAGAAAGTAATACACTTCCTAGAACCTGTTGGACAGCTCTAGAATTTATTTTAATGTGCTATCATTCCAAACGATAACACATGTTCATTTAGATGTCTTAACTGCATTGGATTTCAATGGATCAGACCAAATTGTTAAGATCTAAATCCATCAGTATTAATTATACCTCAACCAATAAACCTAGAACATATTTACAAATGCGAAACAAACCCTACATGTGCACTAAAAGATTATAAAGTAAAACTCTTAACCTCCTTCCATAGACTTTCTGGCCTTGATTGATATATTTAGTAAAATAACTGCATATAATGGCGAAGGAGTAAGTCTATATTCATATGAGTCTCAAAAATGTTCTTTATGTCCTTTTTTATAATATAAAAATAATTATTATTTAATTCCCTGTTTGCCCTTCACCTTTACATAAATGTGTTGGAAGAGTGTGTGATGGACGCAGCTCTACCCGATTTCCTCATTTGTCTGGAGGCTCATTTAGCTGAATGTCAAATGTAGAAGTTAGTTATACTGAGTAATTATAGGGGGGAAGGCTAAATTAAATAACAAAACCTAAAGACTGCCATCAAGCAGAGACAGAGAAGCCTAGGGGAAGAGAGGGGAGATTATTGACAGCGTAGCATGTTATAGAGGCCTGTGTTTATTCCCTTTGCCTGGTTTCATTAGAGCGAGCCGTCATTCGTCATCGATCACTGGTTGTCATGGAGGATATGTGGCAGCCTTGAGCCCATCAGCTCTGTTTGGATCTTTGCATGCTGAGATTCTAATGGAATCATTCAAAGAATGGGAAAGAGAAAAGGAAAGAGAGACAGTGTCATGGAAAGAAAATGGTCAAAGGACTTATAAACCCCACTGGCAAAAGGCCAGATAGCAAGATATGAGCAGACTATTACGACATGCCATTTGAATAAACATCAAAAGTTGTGGGATTATTAAGATACTTTTTAAGTAAAGTAACTCTTAATCAAAAAACAGATATTCAGATACAGCAGATTTAGGTGATACAAATGTCTTCTTAGCATACAAATCCAACCTTTTTTTTGTTTTTTATTTCATTTAGATTTTATGGGAATCATCAACTCAACAAAGCACACAAATGAAATGAAAGTAAAGCGCAAAAATGTTTTATACATTTCTCTCCAGATAGAAATCTGAAAAGTGCAGTATGTTTTTGTTTTTAATAAACTCTTTGCATAATCTCAAAGTTATACAATCAAAAGTAAAAAAAAAAAAAAGGAAAAAGATGAAAATAACTCAATTTAAATGTGTGAATAAAATATCAATAATGAAGCCAAAGAAAATTGTCCTTGTCTGCACCTTGTCCCCCACCTCACCACTTCCTAATAGAGGAGTTAGATTTACAGTGAGATGAAGCTCTAAATAGTTAGATTTATTTTTACCAACTGCTTGACAATACCTTCTTGATTAAACTCAATAAAAAGGCCTAAAATAAAGATGAACTGTGGCTGGGGCTGCAAGTTGTCAGTTTGTAGTACTGTTGCCTAGCAGCAAGAAGGTTCTGAGTTTGATTCCCAGCCCGGGGTCTTTCTGTCTGGAGTTTGCATGTTCTTCCCATACATGTGTGGGTTCCCTCAGGGTACTCCAGCTTCCTCCCAAAGTCCAAAAACATGACTGTTAGGTTATTTGGCTTCTCTAAATGTCCTCGGGTGTCAGTGAGTGTGTTCATGGTTGTATGTCTTTGTGTGTCTCCGTATTGGCCTCTGTATGAACCTCTTTAGTAATTTAATGATGCCAGAAACAAAATTTCAAGATCTGTAAAAGCTCTGTAGTCTGATTCTGTCTGTACAATAAGAAAACGTGTTAATTTTAACCTGTAACTGAGTCATGGTCCTTTGAGAAGCCCAGCTTTTTTTAACAATTAAACAACAAACTATGTTTTCTCAAGCTTCTTGCATTATAATACTAACTTGTATAAACTTACAATCTGTTGCTATTTTTAGCTTGAAAATCTCTGCGTGTCTAAAGAACCGACTGCAGATTTTTTGGTGGCTTCTCTAACTTTTTTAACCAACCCATCTCCTAATTTTTACTTAAACTTATATCGAAGTAGCTGCCAGTTAATATTAACTCAGTGCTGCTGTATGTTTCTCCTCCAACTTTGTACCAGTGAAATGCAACCTCAAATCAGATATCTCAAAGCGACAGATCCGATGATATTTCACCGAGAGCCGAGACATGAGAGCAGTGGAAGAGAAGAAAAAAAAAAACACTGACACAAAATGCTTTGAACACAGTTAGCTGCTCCCAACTTCTGTTAACTTTGGCTAAAGTAAATGAGCGGAAAGGGGGGAAAAAAAGCAGAAATTATTGGTGGAGCTGTCTAGGCCAATGTTGGTGGGGACATGTCAACACCAGTCTTTCAGAAACTTACGCCTGTGCCCCTCTGCCTAACAGGCAGGCACTACTTTCATCGGTGTATGAGTGTCACTATATAACTATATCGTCCTCTCTCATAAAAAAAACCCCTCAAAGCTTATGTTTAGCTGTAAAATAACATTGCAACACACTGGTAAATCTTTTTTTTTTCTCGCAACTTATTTAACTTCAGTATAGCATCTTCAAACATTTGTTTAAAGAAACTGCTTTAACCTTAGTACAGTGTTTCTGTATCAATTTAGAATTAGAATACATATTGCATTTCAAAATACAGTCACTTCTTTACCACACATCTTACAGGCAGGCAAACAATCTGACCATGGGCACTCTGGATTGCCATCTGAGGAGAACGGGGCTCTACACAGTGGGGGAAATAAGTATTTGACCCCTTGCTGATTTTGCAGGTTTGCCCACTTACAAAGATCTACAATTTTAATCGTATGTACATTCTAACAGTGAAAGACAGAATCCCAAAGAAAATTCCAGAAATTCACATCATATGAATTTATAAAAATTAATAACCATCTGATGAGGAAAAACAAGTATTTGACCTCCTACCAAACAGCAAATATTTTGGCTCCTACAATCCAGTTAGTCTTCCTTAAGACACAGCCCCAATCCTCACCAATTATCTACATCAAATACACCTGCCTCACTTGTTACCTGTATAAAAAACACCTGTCAACACCCAAACAACCAGCATCCAACATCACCACCATGGGCAAGACCAAGGAGCTTTCTACGGACATCAGGGACACGATTTTTGATCTGCACAAGGCTGGGATGGGCTACAAGAGAATCGGAAAGTGACTTGGAGAGAAAAGATCAACTGTCGGTGCAGTTATCAGGAAATGGAAGAAGCACCACACCACCGCCAACCTCCCTCGGTCTGGGCCTCCACACACGATCTCGCCTCGTGGGGTGTCCCTGATCATGCGAACGGTGAGGAATCATCCCAAAACCACAAGGGGGGAACTGATGAATCAACTGAAGGCAGCTGGGAATACAGTTACAAAAGAAATGGTTGGTAACACACTACGCCGTCATGGATTGAAATCCTGCAGCGCATGCAAGGTCCCCCTGCTCAAGAAGAAACATGTACAGGCCCGCATGTACAGTAGTTCACCATTCACCACCTGGACGACTCAGAAGAGGCCTGGAGGAAGGTGATGTGGTCAGATGAGACCAAAATAGAACTTTTTGGCCTCAACTCAACTCGTCGTGTTTGGAGGGCAAAGAACAGAGTACAACCCGAAGAACACCATCCCCACCGTCAAGCATGGTGGTGGCAACATCATGCTTTGGGGGTGCTTTTCAGCCAAGGGGACGGGACAACTCCATCACATTGAGGGGAGGATGGAC
>NW_015150991.1:326887-328087 GCF_000732505.1 Cyprinodon variegatus | reverse complement strand
GATCTCGCCTTGTGGGGTGTCCCTGATCATGCGAACGGTGAGGAATCATCCCAAAACCACAAGGGGGGAACTGATGAATCAACTGAAGGCAGCTGGGACTGCAGTTACAAAAGAAATGGTTGGTAACACACTACGCCGTCATGGATTGAAAACAGAGTACAACCCGAAGAACACCATCCCCACCGTCAAGCATGGTGGTGGCAACATCATGCTTTGGGGGTGCTTTTCAGCCAAGGGGATGGGACAACTCCATCACATTGAGGGGAGGATGGACAGGGCCATGTATCGTGGAATTCTGGACCAACATCTCCTTCCCTCAGTGAGAGAGCTGAAGATGGGTCGAGGATGGGTGTTTCAGGACGACAACGACCCTAAGCACACCGCCAAAGCAACAAAAGAGTGGCTGAAGAAGAAGCACATCAAGGTTCTGGAGTGGCCTAGCCAGTCTCCAGACCTGAATCCAATTGAAAATATTTGGAGGGAGCTTAAAATTCCAGTTGCCAGGTGACAACCTCGGTACCTGAATGATTTAGAGCAGTGGTCACCAAACTACAGCCCGCGGACCGGATACGGCCGGTCAGCACATTTGGCCCGGCCCTCTGAACAATACCAGAGACGCTATCGGATTTTTTTCCTATTTGGCCTCCAGAAAAAAAATCCTAGGCCCGGCCCTTGTAACAGTCAGTCTAGATGTGTTACTGCAATACCAAATAATGCCACAAGGTGGTGTTACCTCTTTTTTAAAGGCACAAGGTATAGGCAGCGGCCATCTTGTCCGCCAGTCTTCTTCCTTACATCCGGACTTCGACACATTCTAAGACTCTCAGTAACAAGGAGGTGACGGTTGAGCTGCCTACATTTTACTGCTCATGTTTGTTTGGTGAATGTAGCGCCGTGGAGTCCTGGCATTATAAGGTTGTTTAATATTTGGCTATCGTGAAATAAAGTGCCTTGTGGAAATCCCAACTTCATTGTCTGTTAACTCTCCGAGCTAACGGCTAACCCTGCTAGCCTCTCTGCCGACACCCCCTTTTCACGTTATACCCTGTCACTGACAGAACGGATTAATGGCGAAAAGGTTAGGTAAGAGAAAAATTGATTCAGAATGCAGGGTATTTAACCTGCAGTGGACAAACGATTATTTTTTTGTTCAATGCAAAGAAAAGGCTGTTTGTCTCATCTGTCAAGAGATGGTGGCGG
>NW_015150991.1:321985-325422 GCF_000732505.1 Cyprinodon variegatus | reverse complement strand
CAAACTTTGAGATATGCGAGGAGCTGGCAGCCCTCCAAAGTCTCAAAGGGACTACAACGGGAGAGGATATTTTTGACAAAGTGTGCCAAACCATGGAGAAGTTGGACCTGGACTGGTCAAAGCTAGCTAGCATCAGGACTGACGGGGCTCCTAGCATGGTGGGCGAAACTCGCAGTCTAATAGGACGCATGAACCGGGAGTTGGAAAAAAGGGGTCACACCGCCCCGCTACGAGTCCACTGCCTAATTCACCAGCAAGCACTGTGCTGCAAAGTGTTAACGTTGAATTCTGTAATGAAGGTTGTGGTATCGTGCATAAACTTCATCAGAGGAAGAGGGACTTAAACACAGGCAGTTCCAAGAATTTATGTCTGAAATGGAGTCTACGCATGGAGATGTGCTGTACTACACAGAGGTCTGAGTTTGGGCAGAGTTTTGAGGCGTTTTTACGAGCTGCTACCTGAAATTAATGCATTTCTTCATTTAAAAGACAAAACGGTCTCAGAGCTGATCGACCCAGAATGGAAATGGCACCTCGCATTTTTAACAGTCGTGACAGAAATACTTAACAGCCTTAACTTGCAGCTACAAGGCGAGGGGAAACTCATTTGCGACATGTATTCACACATAAAAGCTTTTGAGGTGAAATTAGTGCTGCTTTTGGAACAAGTGAAAAAGCGCAACTTCGTCCATCTTCCTGCTACCCAAAACCTGTCATTCTGAGCATAAACAAATATAATCATAATAAAATCTACTGGGATAAAATCCATCTTTACAACCATACTGGTAGTGAAATGTATTTTGCTGTGTAGGTGCTGTATCACTTAGTTCAGTTTCTCAACCTGCTTCCTTTGTGGTTTTCACAGGGAAGTTGATGAGAGAGCTGCAAACAGCAGTGTCTAAAAGCCTACTGGAACCTACAAAAGGATTATAAGGAAGGAACACAAGAACTTTAAGAGACTGCTCATATGTGTCAGAGAGATTCTGCTCTGACAACTGAGCTTAACTTTTATCTGTTAAGATTGTGCATGGCACAATGGAAAGTTAATGTTCCATGGCTTTTTTTTTCTATGAAGAACCCAGAGAGAGTTATTTAGTTATTATTTATTTCATTAATAGTGTTATTTATTTCCTGTTTTTTTCTGTGAAGAACTCAGAGAGGGTTATTTAGTTATTATTTATTTCATTAATAGTGTTATTATTTGTTTCCTGACTTTTTTTTCTGTAAAGAACCTGGAAAGGGTTATTTGGTTATGTGTGGCTTTCTGGAAAACAATAAATTTTTTAAGCTCCTCTACGATCGTCACACTTTTTCTGTTACAAACTGACACCGGCCCCCCATCAGAGAAGGGAAAAGTTATGTGACCCTCACAGGAAAAAGTTTGGGGACCCCTGATTTAGAGGCTGTCTGCAGGGAGGAGTGGGCCAACATCCCTGCCGAAATGTGCACAAACCTTGTCACCAACCATAGAAACCGTTTGACATCTGTTCTGGCCAATAATGGCTTTTCTACAAAATATTAACTGCTGTTTGTCCAGGGGGTCAAATACTTGTTTTTCCTCATCAGATGGTCATCAATTTTAATAAATTCATATCATGTGAATTTCTGGAATTTTCTTTGGGATTCTGTTTCTCACTGTTAGAATGTACATATGATTAAAATTGTAGATTGTTGCATTCTTTGTAAGTGGGCTAAACTGCAAAATCAGCAAGGGGTCAAATACTTATTTCCCCCACTGTAGGTATAACCTCAACAGTTCTAGTGTTTTGCCTAAATCTGAATGATACTGGATGTCTTATTTGTCTCCTGTTGCATCTGCAATATTGTCCAGATGATTTCACAATGTCATCAGGACTCCATCCATTTTCAATTTCCATGTTCAGTTCCACCAGGTGGAAACTCAGGGAGCTTTTTGGTACCTTTATTGTAATAGGTGTGCTGCTTTCTCTGGTGGTGTTGAAGCATAGAGTGTGCGTTCTTTAGGAATGCTGGTTCAAGCACTGTGCTTGCATCTGTGTTCGCTGTCCGAATCAGGCATGAACGTAGTGTCTTGTTTTTCCTGTGTTTCAAACCAGATTGATCGCAGCGTTTGTGAACCCGCCTGGTGAGAAACTCTCCATTTCTGGATTACCTACTTAACAGCCAGGCCCAGATGCCTGACACATTGATTTGACTACTGTTTGGAGCTCTGTTGATACTCACCTAGCCTGGCTGGAAGTTCCATGCTATGTGTTACTGTCTGCTTAATTCCTCTTTTTCATTTGTTTGAAGAATTAGGCTACTATGGTTGGACTGGCATTGTTAGCTCCTACCTTATTACCTATGGTAGCAGCCATGTTGTGAGTCCCCTAACTTTCTTGTGTTCTAGCTGGCCCTTTCCCAGAACTGCCTGGTACCAGCTGAATTATCGCATTCTTTCCAGCATCACTATTATGCATCCCTGAATCATTTTTCACTGTAAAATTGGATGAAACTTCACTGTATGTGTTCTGATTGCACTTAATATCTCTGTGTCAGTTAGTTACAATTAGCAATTATTTACAATTTTAAAGGGCACTTTGAATGCATTCATTCTTGAAAGTTGAATAGCCTATACCTCAGAGCGTCTTGAATGAACTCTTAAAACACCTTTTCCCCTTTTGTTTGCTTTTATTTACTTGTCCTCATTTTCAGTACTTCAAACACTGAAACACTGAAAATGTGAAGTCAGGAGCTATTCTTGGACTCTCATTGACACATTTTTTAAATGATCAGGGTTAAACACTGTGATTAATAGTCTGTCTTCCATTTTCCCCCGATGAGTAGTAGATTCGGCAAAGGAGCATCCTGTTTGGTGAATTAATTTGTTTTACAGTTTTAATGTCAATTACAATTTTGAAAACCTTTATAACATGATCCCCATTACCTCTGCTTTGTCAAGTATTTGTTTAAAGTTGTTTCAAGCTGGAAGATCAACTACCATCTTACTTTCAAATACTTTGTAAAAGGTATCAGGAAGGATGCAAAAGACAGGCATAGAAAAAAGAAAAATTTGGCTGCTTAAAGATTTCGCATGTTTCAGTTTTTCTTGTCTCTTATAAGTTGCCGGTTATAACTAAATTTAACCTGGGTGAACACAAAAAGCTCTTTTAAATCTGCTTTTAGACCCAATAACTGGCTGTGCCATTCTTGACACAAAGTGTTTGTTTTTTTGCCATGTATTCAAACATTGAGTAGACTGCCTGCTCGTTCAGGCTGGCTTTTTGATGTTAAAAAAAGATAATAAGATAATATGCACTAGAAATAAGGCACTGCACTTGTTTTTTCTTATTCTAAATGTAAATTACCTTGTTCCATTGGCAAAGTGTTTGACTTAAAGTCATAGGGAAATGGCTGTTCCAACCGTTTCAGTTCGGAATTCTCCAGAACTTTACATGGGATTGTTGTGGCGGAAGGTT
>NW_015150991.1:318352-321501 GCF_000732505.1 Cyprinodon variegatus | reverse complement strand
GAAGATGTTATGCAAGAGGATGCCAGGGTGGCGGAACCTTGGTTTGATGTAGAAGGCTTACAGCCGTACATGTTTGAGCCCTTGCCTCGCAACGCTGCCAGTTCTGTTAGCTCTACACCTGCCGAAGACACAGACGTCCATCCCCGTGAACACTGGGATGTAACTCAGTGGTAAAGTTAATGATTCTTATTTCAACCATTGTGTATATTAGCTGCAACATATGAATCAAGATGCTATGACCCAAAAAATTTGATTGACAGACAACAGCTGGCCAAATTTAGGTGTACAGGCTGACGTATAACTAACTGGCCTGCATAAGATAACACAAAAAAATAGAAATTTTCTAAATTTTGGGACAATATCCTCTCATGAAGAGTAAAAAAAAACTTAATATTTGAGTTTCTTATCTTTTTGCGAGGCTTCCATGTTCCTATTTGTCTTGTGGGGGGAGATGAGTAATTAGCTTTTCTAAGTGGCCTAAATGTCAGGGACATCATTTTAACCTGTTCTTGAATTATAGATCTGGATTATTTGGGGCTGTTTGAGATTGTATCACTTATATTGTGTTTCCAGGCAACTTCTATTGAGATTTTTTGAAAATGTTTTTATAAAGCTTTTTTTTTTTTTTGCTTGTTTGACAAACCTGAAGAAAAACAGGTGATCTAAAACTAATTTGATTCAGGAGAGGATATTTTAGGGGCTGGAACAAGTGCCCTTTCCCAGAACCGCCTGCTACCCACTGAATTTATTAGCAGATTAGTTTTATTTTGATTCTCAGCTTAGCAACAGCAAGAGCTTTAGAAGAAGATTCATAATCTACAATTAGTTTTGTGGGCAATTTAAACACACGAGCAGAGCTTTGACAATGAATTTTGTCCACTTAAGCTTAATAAGGTTCCTTAATGAGAACTAAAGCAGAAAAAGCGGCTGAGTGAGGCTGTACAGGCTGACGGTCCATTTCCACAGGGCATTGATCAGAGCTGTAACAACATTAGCATTCCACCCCAACACTGAGGCATTACTGAGCGGCTAAGGCAGAGCCAATTGATTTCGGCTGCTGTTCTCTTATATCATCCTTAGGGGTGAGATATGCGACTCTGTGTGTTCACCCATCTACTAAGTATGAGCTCTTGATGAGCCGAATGGAGGCGTTCGGGCAAAACTAACCAAGAAGGTGACGGGAATTGGAAATAAGCATTTTTCTGAATGACATTAAAGTGAGTGACAAAACCAAGCTTTTTTTCATCTGCAGATTGCACATTTCCTTTTTTCTTTTCATTACTGGGAGAGCAGCTTTCTAACATTCAGGCGGAGGGGTGGGTGAGGGGGCGCTTTTCTGCATTTCCTTGTAGTAAGCCAAGAGAAGATGGCTAAATAGTAGCATCACAGCAATCTGCCGCCGGGAGCACAGGCTCATTATATTTGGCCTGGGTTAAGGAGACTGTGGGTTGACATGCCAACTTAGATTCCCGTTGTGACAGACAGAGCTCTTTAGCTATTAATCAACAAGCTGAGAAATTGAAAGGACAGTGAGGCCCTAATGGAACAATTTGTCTCACTGTGAGGTATTGAATTTCCAAGCTTTCACCATCATCTCATCAGCTCATCCACTGCTTTGATTCATCCTGTTAAACTTGCCTGTTTTTTCTCTCCAATCTCGACTCCTTCAGGGTCATTTTCTGAGGTTGTTCTGTTTGTTAAAAGGGAAGCCGGAGGGGTTGATTAAAACAGCTATGAGGGATTTAGCTTTTAATTGACCAGAAAATAAAAACAAACAAAATTGCACATAAATGTTACACATTTCTATAATTTTTATTTTCCAAAATACAGGAAAGAAAATAAGTTTAAAACAAGTATTTGCTTCTCACAGATGCAAAACAATTTGCATGTGCAAAAACTGTCTAGAAAAAAATTCTGCTGCCACAAAGGAGTGATTTGTACAGTGGCGGATGATGAAGAGAAACTCTGTGAGCATGCAAATATAATTTGAACTGTCAGAAATAGCAATTGCAAAAATATGTGAGAAGCCTGGGCTAATGAAGCTGTATGTGGAGTTAAAAACGAAAAACATCATATAAGAACTTGATTATCATAGCAAGTCTTTTTTTCTTAACAAGAAAATGGATGAAATAAAAACAAAAAAGAAAAAAAAACAGCTGCCAGAGGAAAACCATCATAGCCTCTAAAGATGCTTATTTTCCTCCATCAATGGTTTTTCATGGGCTCCATATGGTCACAGTTTATCCATCCATCAATGAAAAGATGAACACTTATTCCTTCAGGGTCACCGTGGGACTGGAGTCTCCAAAAGTCGATGGGCAAGAGGCGGGGTACAGCCTGGACAGGTTGCTAGTCTGTCTGATATAAGCCCATTGATATAAGCACAAATTGCAGAGGAAGATATCCCCTTCTATCTCAGGCCTTTTTACATCTGGGGAACCAGCCAAAGCCAAGAGACCCTCATGCTTTTAAATTTTATGCCAAAGTCAGGAGCTATCTCCCCCTAAGTTCCCAGTCAGCAATCGGTACCATATAAGGTGATGGTAGACTCCCTCTGCTTTCTTTGTTCTTACACTGTTTTTTTTCCCCCCAATGTTTAGTTAGACTTTTAAAGGGAAAACTTAAGCATGGTTTGAGTGTTTAGTTTTACCGAAACAACATCTAAGCACACTAAAAATACCAGCGTATTATCATCAAACAAAACTGAGGAAATTATAGAAGGGAAAGGCAGGTACTCTAGTTTGTTGTTAACTGTCACTTTGTTAAGTTTTATTTGTCTGATAAATAATTAAATACAGTACTCACTCAGCCTCTTCCTATAGAATCTTTGGTCTTAGAGGAAACATCTTGGATTAAGCACTGCTGTAAATACCAGAAATTTTTGATTTCAAATGCCTTTATTGAAATTGTTGGGAATTGTGTAAATTAATTAAGTCACAAATTAATATAGCAACTCAGAAAACACATTTATTTGCTAAAAATACAAAGTGGTCAGTTTATTTAACAGTACAACCAAAATTATTACAAGACACAAAATAAGTCCTTGCAGTTTTCAGTTTGGATTTAGCTTGTATGCGTAAATCTGTACTAGGGCTGGGCGATATAGAAAAAAAGCTTATCGATAAAAAAAAAAGCATATTGATCAATAT
>NW_015150991.1:305868-317514 GCF_000732505.1 Cyprinodon variegatus | reverse complement strand
TCGCCCAGCCCTAATCTGTACCTTTATATCAATCCTGATAACCTTATCTGAGTTTTCTGCAGTGCAATCAGCTTCAGAATAAATCCCCAGTTGTTTTCTGAGTCATAAACTCTAGATGAGTGTTCAACTTTAATATTTTCGCTGTGTCATCATTGAAATATTTTATATCAGTTTCAAAATGTAGTCTGGAGTATAAAACCCAAAAGCATAAAAATGAGGTGGATGGTGCTGAGATAAGGATTTTAAGGGAAAAGCTGTCCAAACCCAATTGTTCCCATAATATAACAGCTAATATATCTTAAGTACAATCGTTTGTGATTAAGCCCATTTATTTTATTCAGATTTCATGACTCCCTGTAGTCCAAATTAAACTATGGTCTGTTGAATCCCTGAATAAAAACTTATGACAGGTTTAAGGATAACACAAAGCAACAAATCCAGTCCCAATCTAATGAAACGTATGAATCATTGAGAAGCTGTGAAAATATAGCTGTTGTTCTGACATAAGGGGTAAAGTCATTGAGAAAAGCTTTCTAGCAAAATGCAGATGGAGAAAACATCTAAGGACCTCTTTGGTCTAAACCGTGCACAACAGCAAAACAATATCAAAAGCTCCTTAGGCCTCATTTGCCTAATTTAAAGTCTGTGACATAACCAGAGGTGTCAAGCAACGAGTACAAATACTTTGTTACTCTACTTAAGTACACTTTTTAGGTACCTATACTTTACTCCATTACTTATATTTCTTCCTACTTCTGACTTCTTCTCATTACATTTTCACACAAGTATCTGTGCTTTCTATTCCTTACATTTTTAAAACAAGCGTTACTCGTTACTCTTGGCTTCGGTTTAGTCTTCATAATTTATTTCACGTCATGTGGGCCATCCACATCTAGTGAAAACTAGTTGAATTGGTTGATTCATATAATGCAAACACTCATTGGTTAGCTAAAGGAAATCAACTGAAGCAAGCAGGCGTTCTTCAAACTGTAAACGTGAATTGTCTATGCCATGCTACAATGTTGGATACAGAAAAAGATGTTGAAATGTCTGAAAGGTCGGACACAGGCGAGAGCGTATCGTGAGCCCTCATCCTTGGCCCTATTTTTCTAACTAGTCGAAAAATTGAGCTTTCAATTCATATAGTGGCATCTGGCTGTTTTTTTAAAGGTTACTTTATACTTTTATGCTTTAAGTAGTTTTTGGAGCACATATTTTTTCACTTTTACTTGAGTAAAGAGGTCAAGTTGATACTTCACCTTTTACCAGAGTGTTTTTAAACTGCAGTATCTATACTTCTACTTAAGTAACAAATGTCGGTACTTTTGACAGCCCTGGATATAACTGCAGAAAGTAGAACAGGCAAAATTGATATCCTAGTGAAGGTTTATAGACTAAAACCCGACGGGCAGAATGGCCCATTTAACATTTTCTCCAATACCATCTTGATGATACAGATGTGTTTTGCAAAAGAATTGAAAAAATTGAAAAGACATAATGGCAACTTTACAGGGCAACACAGAGAAAAACAACCATTCACGCACACACACACACACACCTAAGGAGAATTTAGAGAAGCCAATTAACCTTACAGTCATGTTTTTGGACTGTGGGAGGAAGCCAGAGTACCCGGAGAGAACCCACGCATGCTCAGGGAGAACATGCAAACTCCATGCAGAAAGACCCCGGGTAAGGAATTGAACCCATGACCTTCTTGCTTCTTGAGCAGCAGTGGTACCCACTTCTAGACTGAGCAGCCCAGAATAGATCCCATGTTTTGTAAAATAACAGAGGTTTGTCCTTAAGCCAGTAGGTCATTGCTTCCAAGGGAATTAGTTCCTTCACACTTTTGTCAGAAATCCATTGAAGAAGAACACACCGTCTGGCACCAAATAGAAGAACGTCTAGCCACACATCATCCCACCTACCATCTGGGATTAATGTCCCCAAATCAGCATCCCAGAGCAACTTAAGATGAGCACCATATAACTGGGTTATCAGTTTTCGGGGCTCAGGGTCTTGTAGCACTTCTTCTATAGAAGAGTGACAGAACCCACCAGGACATAGCCTTCCTTTTGAAGATATAAAACTACAGACCTGCAAATACTTCAATAAATGTCTGGAGGGGAGTTGGAATTGAGCGGTCAGCTGGTTAAAGGATTTGACTGTGCCATCAGCTACCAGGTCTCCAATTGTACAAATACCCTTCTCCGGCCGTAAAACAAATGTGTTGTCTTCGTGGCCAGGAGGAAATTCTGGGTAAAAATGAATGGGGGTGGAAAGAGAGAGATAATCCTCCCGAGTTTCTATCTTATTGAAAATTCTCCAAACCTTTAATGTGTTTTGGAGGAGGAAATTACCCCTTACTTTGTTCGACACCCAATTTATATATTTCTTTTTTTCTAGAATAGTCTTTCGCATCTTTCCTGATGTCTTCCTGATGTCTTCATATTTGATAGTAGGATTGCTGTTGACCTTCCAGCTGGATAACAACTCCAAACAAATATATGACAACGCAGAAGTAATATATGTCATGTTATCAAGGTTTTCTATATTGTATTTCACATTACAGCTGTGTAACACACATTAATTCACCTAATGGGATGCTCCTTTGCTGAATCTATTACTCACCGGGGGAAATGGAAGGGAGACTATTAATCATAGAGTTTAAGCCTGATCATTTAAGAAACATGTCAATGAGAGTCCAAGAATAGCTCCTGACTTCCTAATTCTGGTGTCATTTTGAAGAATGCGACTGGTTCTAATTAACAGACACCAAAAACATGGACTGCATGCTGACCAAGTTATCCATCAGACTCAAGACCTGCACTGTAAATGAATTGCAGTGTTCCGTGCACCAGCCTAGTAACTGCTAATTCTGCAAATGCAACCACAGGTTGGGAGGTAATAAACCAAGGGATTTGTGTTTTGGACAAATGACATGTAGGTTAAGAGAGCACTACTGCAAGGTGCAAGATTGGCTTATATTAATATCAGTGTTTGTCCTCCCCTATGTCTGCCATTACAGCAAAATGGAATAAACCCAGATTGATTGCAGTAAAATTCATCAACTTACAGGCTGCTGCAAGCTGTCCTCAATAGATAACCTGCTCGTTCTCACCTGAAATGAAAATCTGGCTCCCACATATCAGGTGCCCAGGATGTCCAGGACTTCTCTGAATGCCTTTAAAGATAGAGTTAATACAGCAGAAATAATTCCAAGCACAGTCAAACTGCAGGCAGGATATAAGCTGAATGAGCAAGTCTGGCCATCAACTCAGCAAGAAAATCAGTTATAAAGACCTGCAATGAAATATAGATAAAAGGTTAAAAGGAAAGGACTTTTGAAGATTTGGGAAAGTGCAAGGTTTAAAGAAGTCCTGGTGAATTAAAGGATTTAGTTGCTAAATGCTATTTTTCCTTAGCCTGTCTTTTTCTTCATATTTAATACAGATGGCCTACTTGATATGGGTAAAATATGAGGAGATTAATTTTATCTGTGATCATTTGACTTAAAAAGATTAAAATCCTAGTAATCCATTCAATCGATGTTTTTTTTTCACAATTATTGTAATGTGATCCCTCAGGTATATGTAGGGCCAAATGCATGATCGAATACATATATTGAATGCCCCATGTAATACATTAATGTACCATTAATTATGTAGATATTACATTTTAGAAAGTAAAGGAATATCTTATGCTCTGGATGAGGTTTCTGGGCAATGTATGGCTGAAATAAGGTCCTTTTAGACATTGGATTGGGCTGCACTGACTTAGCTAATAGGCTGTGACTGATCTCTCTCCCTCATTCTGTGTGCTTATTAGTGCAGTATGATCCACTAAGCTTAGAAATAATTCACTCATTATTGATCTGTTAGTATTGTACGCTCCCAAAGGCAGCTGCTAATTTAACAGCACCGTAGTCATGGCAGGTATGAAGAAGATGAAGGAGATGCAGGCCGATGAAAATGAGAGAAAGAATTTTCTCTGCTAGTATGAAAATCTTTGAAATTAGATAAAAAATTACCAGGACCTGTCACCTAAGATGATTTGGCACCTCATACACGGCGGTGTGACTTTGGGTTCTGGAACCCATGGCAGCCTATCAAGGTCATTGTTTTCATTTCTGTACATAATGCTTCTCAACTGTCACCTCATCTGTCCAGACACCCAGGACCCACAAAGCTTTTTTGTTTTTGTTTTTTAAATGAATGAAGAACTTCTGTTAAGATAGACTATGAATTAAAAAGAGAAAGGAAAGGATTGTCAGTTAGGGCAAAAAAAAAACAACAACAAAGATCGACTTTCTTTTATTGTTTTACTTTAATTATTAAAGTATTCTTATTAACTATGAAGGGATATACAAACTAAGAAATTTACTTAAATTAATAAGGTTAAAACATGTCTGATTATCACTTGTTTAAAGGTTTGTTTTTCAGTGTGTCATGACTGATGCCCTGATAAGTGACCTGATTGTTCATTTCACTCACCTGCCTAAGTCTGCCTGGTTACTAATCACCACTTATCCACCTGGCTGCTGCTTATGTACAGTTCAGCCCAGCCAGTGTCCCAGGAAATTTGCCATCCTACAGCAGAAGAAATTAGTTTCTATGGTTTAGAGTAAATAAATGTTCTTCTAAAAGTCTTTCCAAATAAGAGAAGGAAAAAGATTTTTAATATCGTTCAATTTCATGTTAAGTAGAGGATGGAATTGAACGAACATAGCAATTTTATCTTAAAGAGAAGAACTTGCTATTTGTTCCTCAATTTGGGTTAGAATGGCTCTCACTCAGCATATATAGTTCTAGAATGGTGTGATGATGGTTTATTGATTTTGAATCTCATTGGACTTTCTACTGTATAAATGCTCTGCTAGAGACTACTAATAAAGCATGCTAAAATTAAATGTTTATAGGAATGTGTGCGATGGATTTTTGAGTCATTTATAAGGGTAAGTTTTTCAATGGTTTAAAATTGATGTATGAGGTTGTTCTTCAGTATTTCTCAAGGTGTTAGCTGGTGTCCTGTTGCCAATTCTCTTAAAACACCATTCGTGGGACTATGCTAGTCACTAAAAATAAACAACCTAAAAGATACAACTATTGCAAGGGAAGAAAAATTGCCAGTAACCAAAGCGATAGGTGAAAGCAGGAATTCCCTGGCTGCTAGACTATGGGACTCACTTGTTGGAAAAGGGTGGGGCTTTGGGAAGGAGACAATTAACATACGTAGATTAGTGAGTTCTGTCCACCAAACTAGGAGGACTTTACAAGAGCTCTAACAAAGGATAATACTCGGCAAGTCTGTAAACCCAGGACAGTTTCAGAATCGGAGCCCAAGAGGAAGTGAGAAGTAAGAGGGGCTAGTTTTTTTTGCATAATATTACCTGACAGATTCTGTGGTGCAAACTACACTCTGCTCAGCCTTTAATCCACTAGATACAAGCTTAATTGGTGAAGGTTATATGAAATAAAAAAGTTGGCTACATATCTTTAAAGTGAGTCAACCATCTCATACGGGGGTGGGGGGGAGCAGGGTTGCCTTTTGAAGCTACGGGAATCAATCAAGACATTGAAGAAACTTGTAGTACAACTAGGCACTTCCTTACCTT
The DNA here is from genome assembly GCF_000732505.1 of Cyprinodon variegatus. Classification (NCBI taxonomy): domain Eukaryota; kingdom Metazoa; phylum Chordata; class Actinopteri; order Cyprinodontiformes; family Cyprinodontidae; genus Cyprinodon; species Cyprinodon variegatus. Next base: position 311,900 of record NW_015150991.1, on the reverse strand, counting down.
GGATCTTCAATGAAAAATACAGGTTAGAAGCATTCACCTTTCCATTAAACTGTCTTTCTTACAACCAGTACCATGCACAAACAGTTGCCATGTCTTGGGACGCCAATCTTTTTCTAAATAGCTCAGGTGCTTCCTCTAGCTTCATTTATCATTGGATGATTAGAAATAGATTTAAAACGACATATTTCAAGTCTTCTTGAGCCAAAGTTTTGTTTTAAAGAGGGTTGATGTCAGCACGACATGGTACAACTCTCTACATTGAATTAAATTGCCTTACAAAAGAATAATCTGTCCAAAAGGTTATTTGACCTACAGGTGCATATATACTTATGAACAAAAACCTGTCTAGGCATCTGCTGATTTTCTAAGCACAATTACTCTTAACAGATAAGCTTTTTCTAAACACTAATGAATGGTCTTTATCATGCTGAACTGGTTTGTATTTGAATTGTATTTTAGTGAATTTATATTGATTTATCCTTTACTTTTGTAGTATTGCATCCTGAAGTAACATCTAACACATGGTATGGTAAAGTGAATTGCCTAAATGAAAATAAAGTGAGAGAAATCATGAAAATTCGTAATGCATTCCTGGTCTTTAACACCTAAAACAAGATAAACATTATGCTGAAAGCAAGAACATGACAAACTGCTGTTTGCAAGACTTATTACTTGGGTCAGATTTCGGGGTCAGGCTTAATTCAGCTCCTCACAGTCTTCCTTACAACAAGTGTCGTACTATAGCAGCTTCATTAATTTGTCAGCAGATGGAAAGGTCATGTCCCCCACTGCCGGAAGATGTCTGTCCTGGTTCCAGCAGTGAATCACCCTCTGTACAACTCTGCATTCACAAACTAGGTTAACAGATTTAATGGAAGAAGTCACTAGATTTAAACTGCATGTCCATCTGATGATTCATCCCAAGGACGACCAGCAGCCCGATCACTGGGGGAGGGAGTTATTTAGCAGGATTAAGCAACTCATTAAGATTTTGGCCTTAATTATGCTAACAATTGAGAATGAGATTTTGCATGTATTTATTATTATTGTGGTTATAATAACACATATCTTTTCAAGAATAGATTTCTAAAATATTCTATTTATCATATGGGTACCTTGATATGGAGCTTCCACACGTAAACTGATCAGGTCCCTGTGCATACTGTGCCAATCTATTTGCACCTCACCCTTAAAGCCACCTTGAATCAACACTGCAAGGATTAGTTTGCTGTCACTTCCTGTCTTGGCAGCCTTCATTCTTAATTGTTAAGGGGATTGGGAACTGACAGGTTTTAAGAACAACTGTATATTAATAGGCCAATCTGTTATTAACACTTCAGTCAGGGTCCAGAATACTAACAAAAACAGAGCTGGGAATATAAATGAAGGGAAGCATGGGACAAATCATACTTTGTTCATTCTTAATCCAACACTGAACACTTAAGAAGCATGCAGTTTCAAGGCTCTCTGCACATGCATCCTAATGAGCATCCAAATGTTGCCGACAGCTGAAGAGAAAGCACCAAAAGCTACAGCTAGATCCACACTGAGTATGCATCAGCAGTTTTTTGCAGTTCGTTATGGATCAGACCCTCTGAGTTAAGCTTCTTGCAGTTGTCTTTTTCTGAAGGTTTTATCTGTTTGTGTCACACTTATGTTTAGAGATAAACTCCCTAGAAATGGTTTGGTCAGACTTTTAAAGAGCTTTCCTCGCTTGATAAATGAATGCCCTTATAGTGCCTTGTAAAGCTATCATGGATTATAAATTTGATCATATTTAGTTGTGACGTCACAAATGACAACCATTTAACTTGGTTTGTACAGCTCAGGCAGGATAATCTGTTTCGAATGGACAACTGTAAGTCATGCACCCGAACATACGGTACCTTATCTTGGCTTAAGTGAGAAAATGGCTAAAGAAATCCCATTTCCTGTTTGCCAAAAGCAACTTCCATGTCACATGTAGCAGAAGCTGTTCTGGTCTGAATAAACCAAATAGATTTTTTTGTTGCCAGCAGAGAAACTGTTTATTGCCTTGAAAACGCCATGTTATGCTGTGTGGATGTTGCCACTGCTCTGGCTAAGGAGCAGCAACGAAGACAGGAGAGACAATGCAAAAATCAAAAAATAAGACTTACTTATAGAAAATAGATAAAATAGTAGAATAAAAGGGTTTGAGCAGGGATTGCTGCCTGAAACCAGACCCAGATTTGGATGAGGAGCTCTCTCCACACCAAGTCTGGAACCAATGCGGCCAGCCTAGAGTAGAATCTCAATCTGGAATCAATAGTAATAACATGCATAGATAATAATTATCTGTGGAGAACAGCAGAGCAGAAGAGCTAGGAAAGAAAAAGTCCCGCCAATACACAGAGACCTTTACAATGGTTTTACTTTGAAGGTACAAATAAGTTGGGAAAGGTTTATGATTTAATACATGTGGAATATAGTATAGACTTATTGATTTTAAATGTAGACTGGGACTTGAATCAAGCCCAAGTCACAAAACAAAATTTTAGCTTAAATTACACTCTTTAGTTTTTCGTCTTATTAACAATTCCATTAAATCAGTAGTGAAATCAAACGGTTACAACGCCAGTTCTAACCTGTAATAAAAAAGTGCACCCTTTAGTGTGAACGGGTTGATAATCTAACCACGGGGATTCATAGAACATGCATCTTGAATTGTTTCTCACTATTGGCTCATGTTGTTGATTATAATAATAATCAGGCACGGCTCAGCATTAAAGGATTTATGTTTTTGATAATGAAATTGACTTTAATTATCTCTGACATTTCTTAATTTAAGCTTTGATGTCTTCCAGTCAGGTTTCCGTGCCAACCAGAGCACAGAGACTGCCCTGATTAAGGCGTTTATTGAAATCTGTATAAATTAAGACTCTGGAAGAACCACAGTGATAGTATTATTGGAGGCCAGTGCAGCGTTTGATACTGTTGATCACTTGAATGTCTGAAAAACTGAGTCTTTCTAATATAGCACCTGACTAGTTTAAATCATGTTTGACGAATAAGGACTTTAATGTGTCAGTAGGAAACTTTAAATCAGAAGCCAGAAAAAGCACATTCGAGGTTCCTCAAGGCTCCATTCTGGGGCCCCTCCTATTCAACATCTACCTGCTCCCTTTAGTTGTGATTACAGCAAACAACATCAGTTACCATAACCTTGCAGACGACCTTAGCATCACAATTTCACCAGGTGACTATGGATCTATGCTGGCTAAATGCTTAGACGAGATCAATATATGGATGCGCCATAATTTTCTACAACTGAACAAAAGCAAAATTGAGGTAATAGACCAAAGTAGAAAAGATCCAGAGTTAGTTCACAGCTTCAGCTACTACAGCTAGAAAGCACTGATTGTGGCTGAAATCTTGGTGTCATGATGGACTCAGATTAAACATCAGTGGCACGTAAAGGCAGTTACCAGATCATCCTTTTATCACCTGAAGAACATTTCCAGGATGAAAGGAATAATGTCTAAGCACAATCTAGAAAAATGTATTCATGCATTTAGAGTTCATAACGGCAACAGTGTTTTCATAGATTTGCCTTAAAACTCCATCAGACAGCTGCAGCTGATTCACAACTCTGCTGCCCGTGTTCTCACTAGAACTAAGAAAGTAGAACACATCAGTTATGAAGTTCTTCCAGTGGCTCCCTGTAGCTCAGATCAGCAGATCAGCACCATAATACATAACAGATTTGTTGTCAGACCACTCAGGTCTTCTAGTTTAAGCATACTCTGTACACCCACAACTCGTCACACTTATCTGGAACAAACTCCCTGAAGACTGTAAAAGTGCTGAAAGCCTGAGTTCTTTTAAGTCAAACTTAAAAACCAATTATTTAAAAAAAAAAAGCCTTTGACTGTTTTAGTTAAACTGCTAACTTAGGTATTATTAGTCAAAGTTGTGATCCACTGAACTGTTTTATTTTCTTCTCTGCTTTTATCACTTTTTTTAACTTGCTTTTATTCTGCTGTTTTGTGGTCCAGTTATTTTATTTTTAAAATGTTTTTGCTTTCATTCTGCTTTTATTTTATTCTATTTTATTATCTAATTCATGTAAAGTACTTTGAACTTTGTTATACAAATAAACTTGCCTTGCCTTGCCTAGTAGGGACTCCAGGCTCTTTGGCTTAATGACTTTCTATTCAGACCAAAACAAGGACTGAACAGCTTAATTAGCAATCCTACACTATGGTTCAAGTTTTTGGAAAAATAAAAAATGTGAGAGCAACAATTTGTTAGATTTTGCTTGCATTTCAGCTCCATTTAGAATGAAAATACAAATTATTCATCTAAAGTTGGTAGAAGTGTTTTATGTGGTATTTAATATCAAAGCTGCTGTTGTGCCCCAGACATCTTTTGTTCTTCATTCCCATCTGTTGTCCTGTCATTTCATTCTACAGTCTTCTTCAAGATAACCATTTGATCTTTGCAATCATGTGTTCCTCTTTTCATCCTCCAAACTGGCTCAGCCTTTACTGCCTGCTTCCTCATGAGTTAAAAAGGTTTTATTTATGATCTAGACTTCAGCAGTCGGGGTCTTTGGAACAGATGATATTCTTCAAATTGCAGCTAACTCAGGTTTGTTGTGTGCTCAGAAAAAGCCTATGACCATTCGACCCACTATTACAAAATTATTATATACCATTTTTACTATAGCGTAAACAAAATTTCATTTTTTTTTTAAATCTAAAATGAATAAAAAAAAAGAATTATTTACAATAATCAGAAACTACTTCAACTACTTCAAGGTCCTTTCTTTGAACGTAATATCTACAATAATGTTTTTTTTTATGTTAACTATGCAAAAATAGAAAGATCGAATAAGAGCAATTTATTTTATTTTAATTTAGAAAATTTAGTTTTTCTGTCTTTCATGGAAAAACTATTTCAGCCATGTTAGAAATTTTATAAATTTCCTTAATTTTATAAATTACAATTTTTTTAGCTGCTAAAAACAGTTATTGTCAGACAATTCACTAACAGTGTGCACATCACTGAGGTGACATACTTAGACAAGCCGTCAGTTGTCTTGGTAGAGCGTTTATGTGGATAAACCTTGGAGTCTGCTCCATTTCAAACTCTGACAGATACCTCCCTATGATGACTTGTCCTCCGCAAACAATATGTGTCTGATGTGTACTTCTTGCAGGTTGTGTTCCTGCTGATCTAAAGACACTGTTGTAACACTTACTTTATTCTGGGCTCAGTCCTTATTGGCCTTCCTCACTTTTTGATGTGGATTGAGTTCTGTTAAACATACTGTTTTCTAGTAATTTACTATATAGTCAGAAGTTTTATTTAAAAGTTTTATTTAAAACCAGTGATCTCGTCCAGGCCAAGACTGGGAAAGAGAGCTATGTCTTCTAAACTATAGTAATTCTTTACTATCAAGAAGTCCACAAACTGTAGTTAAAAGCCTTCAGCTGATCCAACATGCTGCAGCCAGAGTTCTGATAAAAATTAAAAAGAGAGATCATATCTCTCCTATCCTGGCTTCTCTTCATTGGCGTCCGTTTAAATCCAGAATAGAATTTAAAATCCTCCTTCTCACATATAAAGCCTTAAATGGCCAAGCTCCATCTGATATCAGAGATCTGATTGTTCCTTATGTTCCTAACAGAGCACTTCGCTCTCAATCTGCAGGTTTACTAGTGGTTCCTAGAATTTTTAAAAGTAGAATGGGAGGCAGATCTTTTAGTTATCAGGCTCCTCTCCTGTGGAACCACCTACCAGTTTTAGTCTGTGAGGCAGACACCCTGTCTACTTTTAACTTTCCTTTTTGATAAAGCTTATAGTTAGTTATCCTGAGCTATGTCTATAGTTATGCTGCTATAGGTTTAAACTTCTGGAGGACATAGGGACCCCTTTTTCATCATTCGACTGCATTCTATCTCTATTCTCCCAATTTGCAGAATATTTTTAGTTCAATCTCTAACATTCTGCTCTCTCTGCTTTTTCTCATAGTAGCTTCATCTGGTCTGTTCCTGTTTGGCTGTGAC
>NW_015150991.1:298018-305370 GCF_000732505.1 Cyprinodon variegatus | reverse complement strand
TGTCCTCTATTGCCCTCTTGTGTGTGTGTGTGTGTGTGTGTGTGTGTGTGTGTTCCTTTCCCCTTCGCTCCCTCGTTGTCTCCTCTCACACCTGCTCCTTGTCTGCTCGTTAGCCCTCCCTTTGTCTCTCTCTGCTATATATGCTCTCCCTCTGCTCTCACTCTTTGTTGGTTCCTTGTCTTTGCTGTCTTCCCATGCTGTGGTCTACGTCCCTTGTCTCTCCCTGGCTCCAAGTGTTTGGTTTCCCCAGATGTCTCCATAGTTCTGGTTTGCTTTTCTTTATTAGTTGGATTTTTGCATCCCTGCCATTGTTTACTTTTTGATTAAATCCACAAGAAATTACCTCAGCCTCTCTGCCTCTGCATTTGGGTCCTTAAACACAACCAACCCTGACACTATTAGGGGGCAGTAACTCACATTTTTTACCCATTATCCACAAATAGAGAGCACAAAAAACATTGGTGAACCTTTCCAGAAGTAACTGATCTGATTTTTCAAAACGTCATCCCCAGCTAGCTGGTGTCATATCAAGTTTCTTGATAATTTTAAACAAGAAGTGCACTGAATATGTATGAAAAAAAAAACAAAGACAAGGATGATAGGAATGGTAACAATAGAGCCAAGAAAAGCCTCTAAAGAAATTAAAGATTAACTTTAAGGTCAAGTAACATCAGTTTGGGGCAAAGTGGACTTAATTGGAGATGACCAAGAAGGACACCACTGCTGAAAACAAATCATAAAAATGTCAGACAGTAATTTGTCAAGCTACATGTTGACAAGCTGCAAAGCTTCTGTGGGAATGTACTATAGGCAGATGAGACAATTTTGAACATTTCACCAAGGTGCATCAGCTCTACATTCACAGACAGAAAAATGTCTTAACGTCCCTTCTGGAAACAAAAAATGAGGCTCTGTTATGATCTGGAGCTGCTTTGCTTCATCTGACAGAGGTTGTCTTGAATCTCTGCAGGGTACAGTAAAAATTTTTAAGGGATTCTAGAGAGAAATGTGCTGCCCAGTGTCCGAAAGCTTGATATCAATTGCAGGTCATAAGTTTTGCAACAGAATAATTACCAAAAACACACTGCTAAAAACAACTGAGAATCTCAAAGAGAAAAGTATAGCACTATCCTGAAGTGACCTTCTATGATCCCTGACCTAAATCCCATTAAGCATGTTTGGAAGGAGCTGATAAATGCTGCCTGGAAAAGGCAACTTTTAAACCTGAGACAACCAGAGTTGTTTCCTAATGAGCTGTAGATGAAAATATACCTGATGAGAGTTGCAGAAGTCTCAGTAGCAATTTTTACATGGACAGAAATAATCGGATTGACGGCCTTCTCGGATCAAAAATGTTTCGCCTAAACATTTAAAATTTAAGACTCAAATCTGACATTAATTTCATTCCGAACAATAGATGTGTTTCTTTGCAATCTCGCTTCCGATTGGTGACCATGTAAACACTCATTTGGATCTTTGAAGTAAAATCTAGTCCACTGTGCATGTGTGCAAAAATAGCGTGATGTTTTTCTCTGTACTAACCTTCATTCAATGGCTGCTGGTCCTCCTAGGTGCAAGATTTTACTCTAAATAATGTGCTGATAAAAATGCCATTGTGCCCTCCACCCCTGCAGCAAAGAAGCATTAATATAAGGCACTGCTGAGTCCTTAACTCAAATAGAATGACCACCACCAACAAAATATGGTGTGAAAAATAACAATAATTATAATGGGGGGAAAAAACTACATCAGCAGACACAACTGAAGAACATAAAATAAATTTGAGTGGCAGGCATAAGGAGTAGCTAAAGTTAAAGATGAGCAGTGTATGGATTTCATTACAAAACAGGCAGCTTCTGCTTCCTCTGCTAAAACATTTCTGAAAAACTAGACAGTTCTGCTCATGTTCAAATTATTTAATCAGACTGAAAGCTTGTTACATGTATACACACATCATGATTAGTTCATTTTATTTAGTGTAAACAGAGATATTGATAGTTAAAGGAAACTTTTGATTTCCCTTATTGTCTCAACAGGTTGTGAAACACAATATTAAGTGAATGGTACCATAATTTTTGTCTAGGCAAGTTTCATTGGTCTATTATAATATATATATATTTTTTAGTTGGAGAGTGAATGTCTGACATTCATTTGTTCATTTTCATAGAATTTTTATTACTTTAGTTAGATTCAAGTTATTTCTGTGACCAGTGAGACTTTTTTTAATTGCTAGGTGTACTAATAAATTTGTCCCCTTTTGTAACTTTTTTCCCCCAACAGATCTGTTTGCGAAATTTTAAAAGGCAAGACAGCATAAGTCTAAAGTTGCAGGTGCTGTCACTGATTCTAGAAAATGTAAGAGTTTCCTCTGTTCTTTTTTCTGCATATTTGAATCAACTCTACCAAAGAACTTAGGCTTTAAAGCCACAAAGCCCCCGTAGGCATGCGGAGAAAGACTACTGCCTCTTCAAACACAGAGTTCAGCAAAGAAAAAATAAAACATTCAAATTCCCAACAAAAAAGACTCATTGTGCTTCTACTGTAATGATTGCAATGCCTCCACACAACTCAGACCTGCTGAAGCATCTTTAAACCGTGAACGCCCTTTCATCTGAGTTTTTGCACTGACTTTGTTCCCTAGACAGGTGGAATGTACATTTTTTGCAAGATTACAAATTGCATAAGAAAATACACAAATCAGCTGCAGTACTATACATAGACTGAGGTGTCAGGATTTTGTGATGTAAAGAAATTAGATTTTCAATAATTTCACATCTTTGCTCACCTTTAATTTGATATTGATCCAGTATAAAATAAAAATACAAATAGATAAGATATGTTAATTGACCTTTACAAAATTCATAAAATATTTGCTGTATGAACAAGGCTCACTCAATTACAGATGGTTTGGGAAGTCATGTGCAGTAGAAGGAAAAAGCTTTGCTAAAGATTTCCAAACATGATATACTGGGTATGATTGGGGAAGATTTCCCAAAGCACCAAACTTTGGTTTGTGATTCTGCAATCCACAGTCATTTTACTAGACAGACTAAATAACTTTAAAATTATTTCAGGGACAAGATGGTAGATTTGGAAATGGCTGGGATGAATTCTCAAACTTTGGTGTGAAATTCCTGCCAAAAATCAGAAGAGGGTATTAAGAAATCACAGTAGTACAATTATTAATAACCACTGAGAATTTATTAACTGAAAGAGCACTAAGAAGGGACCACGGGCGTATATGGTCATTCGAGCGCTCTTGAACGCAGCACAGCATGCAGTAAAAAACGCCCCCTCTACCCATCGTTCTGCACTTGTAGTAAAAATGACACTTCCTTTGTCTATTTAGGGGCGTTTCTGTCAATAGGGAGAAGATGCTATTCCGATGGATGTGATTGGCCAGATCTTGAACTCCTATCCGATGGCTTTTTGAACCAAGAAACAACCCCTTTGCCTTTTAAGTAGAGTTCTGATGCTCTCCGACCTCGCTAACTCACAGTCACGTGCTTGATGAAGCTCTCAATAGTCCCAGATAACACAGAACAGTCAGTTAGTAGCGTCTAGCTGAGGAATTATTGACATGTAATGTGCCCTGATTACTTATCTGAATATGCTTATCTAAATTATGGGTGGCTGGGACATTTATTTTGGTTCTAGGCTAAATTTTAGACTGGAATGAGATTCCAATATGTAACCTCAATAAAAATTAGGACACAGATCATAGATCTTGATATTAGCTTATGCAACACTGATCAATGTAAACATGTCTACAGTACAATAATGTTCTACATGTAAAGAAAATTATACTTATTCCTGTGTTCTAGCATGGGGGATGCTATAACTTGCTTTCCTGCACACTTAGATGTCATTAACTCTATTCAACACGGAAAGCTGAACTGCCTGTGTCACTGAGTCATGCAGATCCTTCAGAGATGCTCCCAGATCAGAGTGTCCAGGAAGTTTTGGATCATGGTTGCTTCCTATAGCACTTACTACCGGATCTCAAACTTTTATCCTACTTCAGGGACTGATCAGAGGTAATGCAAGGTGGCGTTCTGGAGCTCAGGCAGAACAGAAGGACTGTAGTGAAAAAAAACAAAACTGAGCAGAGAGAGTATCAGAATTGGACAGAGGTGTCTGCCCATGTCCTGCCCTAGATGACAGCGGCAGATCAGAGTAAGAGGACGGACAGACAGGACAGAGAGGTCACCAGAGCAGGGACAAGGCAGTTGCTGACCGAGACTTGCTCTGGGGCTATAAGAGGAGGATTAATTGAAAAGTTTCATCTCCTCTGTGACAAGGGCTCAAATGTAGGACCCAGAATTTGAGGCGCGACAGACAGTGGGAAAGTTCAAAGTCTTTATTAACAGAAACAGAACAGAAAAGTGGAGCTGTGGATCAGCAGTGGCAGCGTGGGAGGCGGGGCAACGGCGATCTCTGGCAACTCTGGTTTAGGGAGTAACATAGGTAAGTGACAATGATAATTTGATGGAAGATGATTATCCTTTAGGTTCACTTACCTGGTCTAAGAGTTCAGTCCAACTCCTAAGAGCCGATGGACTGTCAAACGAGATGTGGCTGGAGCTCCCCAGAGGTCCCAGATGCTGCAGATGCCCCATTGAACAGGCAGGAATCAGAGCTAGGTGAAGGAAACAGTTCCGAACAGGATGGTTCTGAGAACTAGTGCCCTCCACTGAGCCAAAACAGGAACAGGGCATGCCCGGTGATAAGAGCCAGGACACCAAGACACTAAAAACCCTCTCTCACCACTGGCCTCCGAGAACATGAACTATGGAAATCCGCAATGATCTCTGACATAAACTCAAACACACATCGTCAATGATCTGGCCCCCATAGTTGGGCTAAAATAGGGGTCCCCAACGAGACAATCGCGGCCCAACCAGATGATTGCGGTCTACCGGTCAATCGTGGGCGGAGCTTCATTCAATCGCGAGAAGTTTTACAATGTAGACCTATTTATGGCTATAACAAAAAAGTTAAAAAAAACACTAATGGAAACATTGATCACAAGAGGCCAATGTGTATTTTCATAATAATAAAATGAAAAATAAAAAGTATGCAGGGAACCTTTTTTTATGCATGCTGATTGCTGGGCATGGTTTGCCACGGTTGCTAGGTTGTTACCAGGGACTCTAAAGTGCGAAGAGGAATCTGAAGAGATAATGAGATAAGGACATCTATCACAACTGATGGGGCTCCATCTATGGTTGGGCTCACTGCTTGATTCGTTGCTCTGTTCAAGCTGTCTGAAACTTTCCCGGATTTTTGGAGCTACCACTGCATCATTCATCAACAACAGCTGTGCGGCAAGATTTTAAATATGAAGCATGTCATGGACGTTGCGATGAAGATCGCTTGCTCTGTTCGGTCCAGGAGTTTTCAGAGGCGTTTATTCCGTGCCCAGCTCAAGGAGGCAGGTGTAGACCACACTGATCTGCTTCCCTTCACCTTCTTCCTGCTTTGAAGTGATTTTAGACTTTGACAGATTTTAGTTGTCATTTTGTTTAAACAAGAGAAAAACAAAAAGAAATTTAGTTTGGAACAGCTCTCTGGACAATTTCATATTGAATACATTGAATATAAAGCAGCAGGAGCAGATGGATAAGTTGAGTGATAATTAATAACCAGGCAGAGTAAGGCAGGTGAGTGAAATTAGGAATTAGGTCAGCTATCAGGGCAGTGATCATGACACTCTGGTCTCGTTTACTCTACGTCACAACAACATTCTGTCCGTAATTGATGTACCAGCTAGAGAAAACACCTGAAGGGTGTTCTTGCCACTATACTGTAAGTTATTGTGTCCAAATTCTAAGACATGTTTTGACTAGGGACAAATTTCATACAGTATCATGCCGAATCAAATTTAAACCTTTTTGTGTTGATCTTCTGTATCTCCCAAATATAACGAAAAAACATACATAGGAGCTTTTGCAGAGGACTGTTTTGACTCTATTAGGACACAGGGATCCTACTCGATATGCATGTCAAATCTCTTGTTTAAGAAAGAAAGATTTGATCATATTTTATATATATGTTAGATTTCTGACATTTATTGTCATAACATTTCCATTTTCATTACGGTTAAGCCTGATACAGCCATACTGTATGTTAACATCTCCTATGGACATTTTCAGAATTGCATTTTGTCTTGAGTGCTTTCAGGGGAAAAATGGGAAATATAACCGAAAACATGTAACACAAAAAACACAATTTGTTGAGGTTTGATTCAATGCTTGCATCCTATCGCACATGAACATTAGATTAAATATGTAAACAAGATCTATGCTCATGTCCACATGAGTATTTATTATTTGGGCATGCTTACTGTAATAGAATGAGAATGAACTGCAGCTTGCACTGTTTACACAGTTGTTTTTTTGGGGGGGTAAATAACCACAAATCACACATTATTCATCTCAGGAGAAAACAGACCTGGAGCAAACAGGTCATGTAAAAATAGAAGCACAGCAGAGCAGAGTGTTTGTTGCACCTAAAAGTAAATAACATAGATGCCTGATTGATTGGTCATTAAATTTGTCAAGAATGCAATATATCATTTGTGCCATTTTAGGATGATTGTATAATAGTATACCTTGGAAATGATACATAGAAAGATGATGGACAGGGCCATATTGTTTGTGAAAACATGTTTGCTTAAACTGACCTACATTAAAAAGGAAAAGCATCAACCATCCAGCTGATGCAACATAGGGGTAAGCAGATCTAGAAACAGTGGGATTTTTTAAAATATGAAGTAAAACACAGCGTCTTATGGAAGCTTTAAAGGCCTTTGTAACTCATTCATATTTTGTTACATTATAATCAATACTCAGTGGATTTATTTAGAGTGGGGTGACATACCAGCACAGACATACCCTAAACACATCTTTACCAAACTAGATGCCATAAGGATTTTACTCCTCAATGGGGACAGAGAAACTGGTTAGGATTAGGAAGATGGATGGAGCTATATGCAGGAGACATTCTGGAAGACAACCTGCTAGAGGCTGAAGAAGATGTGGGAGTAGGGAGAGGCCTTCTAGCATGAAAACAACAGCGGAATGGTTTAAATCAAAACAGATACATCTTTTGAAATGGCCTAGTCACAGTCTAGACCTCCGAGGATCTTTTCATCCAATCTGTTGAAGTTTGTGCTATTTTGCACAACTGATGGCACATCTAAGGACAAAACCCTTCTGTAAAAAATACTTGACTCCATTTAACTTAGGACAAATACACACCACATTTTTAGATTTTAATTTACACAAAATAATTAAAAACTCTGCATCCTTTATCATGTGATGTAGCAATAATACAATACGTTGTACTTT
>NW_015150991.1:292820-295584 GCF_000732505.1 Cyprinodon variegatus | reverse complement strand
ATGAACGAGTTCATGAACTTTCGTTCAATGAACGCATTCAGGCACAACACGGGTAATGATGCACATCTAGGCAATGGGGTAGATGAGGCAAAACTAGTTGCATTAAGTATTTAACTTGGGTATTGAGAAGGACAACATTTCTACCAGAAGTTGCTAAGTCCAGAAGGTGACTCTGATGTTATAATGATCCTCTTGATATTTTTGGACCTATATGTTTTTTTCTTTTTTACTTTTTTTAACTGAAACTTTTTTTAACTGAAACAAAATTATCAGATGGTTAAGGACTTACAGATGCAGTGGAGAAACATATGCTGAATTTCAGACACTGAAATATATGTATAGTTTTACACATTTCAGAGGCTTACAATTGAAAACTAGCAAATGAAAAGGAGAATGGGGGAGCTTAATATGTGCAACAAGAAAAAGTGGCTTGTGTGTCTGTTTTTACCACAGAGCACCGCCTGCTTGCAGTAATTTTACTATGACGGATTTCTCAACTATGTGAATCTCATCTCTTCAGATAAAAGGCTTGGCGTGTTCAGACAATTCTCACTTGTTACCATAAAGCTTTGCCAAGCATCTTGATGGTTGCTCGCAGTTTCATCTCAGGATTAACAAAGGAACTCTCATACTATATACTGACTATAAACTATGATTTACATGGATAGTGTGAGTTAGGTTCTGCAGATGGTCCACATTAAAACTTTTCTTTGCCAGTTCTCTTCTTTATATTCAATAAAGAGAGCTCCTCTTATGTCATTTATGCTTTTCTAGTATTCTTTTTTTCATCTCTGCTCTTTTTTTCCCCACACTAGGAACTTCATTAGGTGGTGATGAAATGCATGGTAATGCTCTCTGATGGTTGAATGTAATTTACAAGGACATGTCCTAAATTTAAAAGTTCATTCAACTGCTGGGAATACCAAACTAACGACCACACAAACAAGTTGTATAATTTCTATGAACAACAACTGGATTTCTTTACTTATATAGTTTGCCAAAATTATTGCCAACATAATTATAGATGTCAAGGCCAGTTATTTTGAAGCACAATGAACACTTAGAAAAATTCACAAAATTGTTCTACAAAAATTTTTTTTTAACCAAAACTTTTAGCTCCCACAACCCTATTTTGTGTTTTTTTTTAAGGCAGTACAAGTGTATTTAGATAGCAAATTTCAGTAGCAACAAAATTCAAAGTGTTGTACCATAAATTATAAAAGAAATTACAAAATGAAAGGAAGTTGGATTAGGGAAATAAGCAGTGTTTTGTCACATGTGGGGTGCAATTTAAAGTACTTTAATTTTAAATGTATTTTCTGTTTCCTTAAAGTTTAAACAGGTAATACAGATCAGGCAGAATTTTGCAGGCTTTTGATATACAGATCCTTTGCTTACTATATTTAATTACCCAATATTTACTCCTTTGATGACTATGTACCTACCCAAGTTATAAAAACTGACTTAACACTTCGATTAAGAATTCTGCATTCATTTGAAAGTCTTACTTCCAGATCACATTACATGTGTACATCTATTAAGCCTATATAGTTATGCCTATTCCGTTAGGGTCACACCTGGTCCATGGGCAAAAGTCAGTATACACCCTGAAAAGGTCTTTCTCAGGGCATAATATTAAGGTTATTGTGCTTTAAGTAATGATATCAATTTTAGACATTTGGAATAAATTTCCATGCAGGTTTTCTTTAAAAACTTTAACTGGACTAGCCTTTCTGTAATACACTCACAGAAGCCCACTCAGGGACGCCACACTGAGTCCTTGCAATTTTATGTTTTTGGGATTTATGTTATCAAATCAAATAGCTTTCGGAGAGTCATACTGTATATTAAACATACTACTGTCAAATTATATGCCAGTAGCTGTGGTTTAGACCACCACAGTGTGTTTCAAGCTCAAACTATGGTCAAAACTTACTCTGCATATATATGGAATAAATTCACAAGTTTCATTTAAGATATAAGAATGTATTAACAAAAAAGAATGCAAGTCCAGGTTTAAAAAACTCTTAGCTAAACTAGTGACTCTCAACTAAGCTGGATTTCATGAGATAATAAATACAAATGGTTGAAAACCCTAATACGTGAATTGATTACATTTTATCAGAGTTCAGCATTGATTTTATATCTGATAAACAAAGTTTATATTAAAGAGTTTAAAATTTGGTTCAATTAAACTTCAAACTATTCAAGAAAAATAAATTAATTCAAATTCTTAACCCTCTGTTATTTTCCCTGGTCTTGGCGTATGAAGACAATACAGTATTAAGCAGACCCAAAATGAGATATTTTAGAGGACTATTTGGTATATTTCAGCATTAAAATCTGAGTATATCAGCAAAACCAAATGTTCACATTGAGTTAAAATTTTAACCCTTAGAGAATTGTTTTTTTTTAGCTGTATAACTAAATCAAAATCTTACATGAAATACCTGTAAACTCTGTTGATCTCTGTTTAAAAAAACTAGTGAATATACGCAGCTGAGGATTGACTAATTTATTAAAGCCTAAAGTTAACCAGTGAGAACTATTCCACATCCATGCTACTCCTTCACACATCACCTTCCCCATCAGTCTTCTCGGTCATTCATTGTCAAAATACGAAGCCAAGCTAGTTTTTTTTCTCTGCTCCGTTGGAAGGTCAGATCATGGTCAGACAGAAATTCTTCTCATACATGGAATAAATTTCCAACAACTTCTGTTCAAAATATATGAGTTTGTTAGTCAAAATCATTCAGTTCCTAGT
>NW_015150991.1:289255-292393 GCF_000732505.1 Cyprinodon variegatus | reverse complement strand
CAACGATTACTATTTGCCTCCGTCATGGGCCAATCAGCATCCATAGTTCATCGTAAAAAGGGCGGGGTTGCTTTGTCCCATGTGGCTTACACCAAGGGAGCGACTTCTTTAGGAGACTTTCCTCTCAAATCCGGCTTTGTGTGCTCCAAAACTCAGAGAAATGTGATGCCTGTTTTACAGCAGTTTGGTTATGGAATGTCAACCATCATGACTTAGCCTTGGTCATTCTGGAGATCTGGGCAAGGCACAACTCTATGGGAGGTGGTTGGCTAAGAGGGAGTTGAAGAGCAGAGACGAGAGGTCTCAAAGCTTTTTTATGAGCAAAACTGCAAGATGAAACTCTTAAGATGAAACATGGACATTGGTTCTCAATGTCTAAGTTATCATGATTTATGTCCCAACAGCAGTATTGGTATTTCAACATACTAGGAAGCAGATTTCAAATCTCGATCAAAATATTTATTTTATAGTGAGAGCCTTAAAAGTTTCATAAAATCCAGTCACAACAACTTCCAAGAGCGCATCTCACAACTTCATCAGAAACTTCTTATCTTAGGCATGGATGAAGAGATGCAGATTTTGGAGAGTTCAAACCAATTGTCTATGATTTTACATATTACAAGAACCCAAAACAGAAGGAACATTTTTGGGCAGAAATGTGCGTGACTGATGCTGATGGTGAGTTTTAATTATGCCATACTAAATTAGACTTTAGTTGCCGTATGTTTTGCTCCTATGAATTAAATAATAATAGCGTGCATGCTCTCCTTGAGTTCCTAGGAAGTCCAAGCTGAGCAAAAGAGAGGGAACCATGGAGGCTGTAGTCTTTGCTTTGCACTGGCTGTCTGGAGTGGAGTGGGGCAGTTACGGAGGATGTGTTATTTTGGGTTCTTGTCACAGTTAGTGGATGTTTGTACAGGAACCAAATACAGAGACAGTAGGGAGAAATGGTTTCTTGCAGATTTGTTGATTAGGTGGATGGTAAAATATACACTCCACATCCACTGCTACTCCTCGGCACGTCATCGTCCACCTTCAAAATACTAATTTGTTTTGTTCTTGTTCCTCCCATGTTGCTCCGCTCCTCAAGCTTCAGGGAAGTCAGAGAAGAGCAAGACATGAGGATCCGCAGGGGCTGTAGGCTTTGCTTTGCGCAGGCGGTCCAAAGGGAAAACAAGAGGATGGGGAAAGACTGGAGAAATTTTAGTAAATGCAATTTGCAATGGGAAAACTTTATCTAATGATAATAACCATAAATATGACAAACTAAAGCACGGATTAGATAAATAACAGGCATGCCTAAAAAGAGAAGAACTAAAATAACACACAATAGAAGGATAAACTAAGAATTCAAAAAAGTTAAAAAAATTTATAAAAATATTAACAGCAAGAAAACCAAAATGAAAACTTTAAAGAATCAAAAACAACTATATATATCAGGGAGTTTCCCTGAACTTCAGGGAGACTTGGGATGTCTGCATGTGTGAAAACGCTTGAATACTAGCTTTATGTAACAGAACAGTGATCTACCACCATATGTACTAAAAAAAAAAAAAAACAACAACAATAAAACTATATGTGGCTAATTTGCTGACTGATAATTGTGGAAAAATATAAAAGATTTGTTTATGGCAAAATTTGGCCTAAAATAGATGCAGCATTAAGAAAAACAATATCATACCAAGAGTCAAATGTGGTAATAATTGATAGTCTGGGGTTTCTGGATCTGTGCTATGGATGGAATCATGAATTCTGCTAGATAGCAGAAGGAGAATGCCTGACCATAAAATTATGACATAGGGTTGACAAGCAGGACAATGATCATATCCATGATCAATAGAAATTTTATCTCAAATCAAATGATCTCAAACTGGATTTCTTAAAATGACCACATAAATATTTTTCTATGCATAAATCTGGATTCACTTTGACCAAAAAGCGGAATAGCTTGAACAGGAATGGCATTCATGCCAGTTTTGCCATCCCTGGACAGCATTGTGGCAATGTAACATTATGTGTTATCTCAGTTATAAGTCTTTCTACAATTATGCCTAATTGGGGCCAAACAACAATCAACATCAATCACATATGGAAAAGCTGCTCTTTCACCAACTCAAGCTTGGTTCCCCTAACACAATTCTGTCTGATGTTTTTCCAGGTATCTGTTGGAGCCACTTCTTCAGTGTTGGGGTTACTGCCCCAAGTGCTCCGATGACCAAGGCCACTATAGTTGCCTAACCTTCCAGGCTCTTTCTAGTTCTTTCCTAAGGCCTTGGTATTTCTCCAGTTTCTTATGTTCTTTTTTCCTGATGTTTCCATCATTTGGGATTGCTAAATCAGTCACTATGGCTGTCCTCTGCAGCTTATCAATGTTCACTATGTGTGGTTGTTTGGTCAATACCATCTTGTCTGTTTGTATGTGGAAGTCTCACAGAACCTTAGCTCTGTCATTCTCCACCACCTTTGGAAGCGGCAACCATTTTGACATGGGGGGTTTGTAATATGCGCTGATGTTTCTGTACTTTATACAGGCCCCTTGGTTATAACGTTCCATGTATTCCTTTCCTGGTGGTGCCTTTTTTTAAGATTCTGAATTGTTTCCAGGGTCTCTGCATAGGCTGCACCTGGGATCTTGCCTGGTATGGTAGATCTGAGCCTCTGTAGTTCTGGTACACAAGCCATTCTCCTGTGCTGCTGTCCTTCTGTCTGGCCCTCTCTAGCCATCGGTAGGATTTGGTCATTTCAGCCATTTCAGCTGTTTGGTGGTGGTAAATCCCATGCAGGGTTTTTTCCTCCCATGATGGTTGCTCCACATGCTTACCTTCCATCTTCCATTGTCTAAGACATTCATTAATCACTACATTCCTTGGGGTCTTAGTTGCAGGTTTTTGGCCATTGCTCCTTACCTTATAGACTCTTTTCTGTTGCCTTTTGCCCCGGGTGGTCCAGGCAATTGTAGCTCTCTACATTACATCTACATGTGCTATCTCCCCTCTGGGAGTGCAGTCCCTCTAGTGTGGAATGCCTTCCCTCTCTTTGTCACCATGCGGCCACATTTATCCAGCCCATGTGACATTCCACTGTCCCTGTTGCTGATCCTAGTGATATATATATATATATATATATATATATATATAT
>NW_015150991.1:281590-287742 GCF_000732505.1 Cyprinodon variegatus | reverse complement strand
TTTTAATGGTAACTTCATTACACATCATACCTTGAATGTCAATTAGTGGGGCATCATATTAAGCTAACACATGAATTTCTGATTGTCTGTAATTTTAGAGGAAATTTTAAAGCTCTTCCTGATCTTTAAAACATTTTCCAATCTCATGTTCAAAGGTATAAGATGACAAGAATGTTTTCCCTCATATCAAGTATCCCCAAACACATTAAAAATAAAATTCTGTGGGGAATGTCAGCACTGATGAACACTCAGTTCTTGTCTTATACATAAAGTCCCTGGCACCCGTCAAACTGAGGAGCAATGGGGAGGATATTTGCTGGTTAGTTTCACATGAAACTGCATGACAAATGCATGACCCATTTTCCAGCCTTTTAGCCGCACCAAGTTTGATTTTCCTGATTGTCTCTCTACCTCCAGCACAATGCAGTCTGATATCATTACCTGTGTGTCTCTGGATGACTCCCTGGATAATGAAGAGGGCACCTTTAATCAGCACTGTTTTCAGTGACAGGAAATGAATGTGTGACAAGATTATTTCCATTAAGCTGTCTTTGTTGCAGCGTTTCGTTTAGTGCTCTACACCTCTGACCCTCTGTATAAAAGCACATTATATAATTTTTTTCTGTTCTATTAAATGAGAGTAGACTTTACTACTTTGAGGTAATGATAGCTGTCTCTTTTGCCACACATTACAGGTGGTCGAATGATAATAATTTTGTTTTTATTCATTTTCAAGCAACTTTATTGTCATGTAAGAGTTTTGATTTGCATTTACAATAAAACCTTTATAATTTGGTTTTTCTAACTTATGAGTAAATTAATTGGAGTTTACACATTTTGTTAACTTTTTCATTCTGATTTACTTTTGTGATCATTTGCAACAGATTTCAATTTCTCTATTTTGCTTGAATTACCCATTACCTCGATGCTGAGCTACTCCACAAAGAGTCCCAGCTGCTTCAGCTGTGTTGAACAATGCTGAAAAATGGGCTCTTAAGTGGGTCACACTGATGGTAAGGGAAGGAGAATCTGGAGTTTATAATTTGTTTTGCTCCATTTCTTCTTTTTCTATAGTTTATTGGAGTCTGTGATTTCCTATATATTGATTAATGTTGGTCTTATTAGTTTTTGTTTGTTAAAATACTTATTTGTTAGTGTTTTTTTATGTGTAAACAGTAACCTTATCACACAATATGCTTAAAATAATAAAGGACACAGGGAATTCTCAACAGCATCTCAGCTTCTGTCTTCAGATATTTTAATTATTGCTCTATGTTTGTTATTACCGCAGCTGGAGTGATATAGTATTTAACCTTAGGAAAATTACTAAAGGCCAACATTACTTACATCATACCTCAGCCCTATTTATTCATTCTTTATGTATATTTTAGGGCTTCACATCTTTCACATCAGAGGTATTTATTGAATAGGCAAACACGACTTTCTCCTCCCTACCACTTATACTGCCTTTTTTGTCTCATCATCAGTCTATTTTGAGAAGTGCATTAGATAAGTGCTTTAGAGCTAATTGTAATAAGCACAATTAAAGCAGCTGGGGAAGATTTTTGTTAAGTCCCAGCATGTGTGGGACTGATGACATTGCCCTTGATACCTCTCATAATTAGCTTATAATTAGTCATTAAACTGGTTATTAAAAAATAATCAAGTGATAGCATTTATATATTTAATATGAAGACCAGTAATAAAAAAAACACAAAACATTCTGTTCAAGTTTTTAAACTGCTACTCAGAGGTAAAATATGTTGCAACACTGCCCCCCAGAGGTTAAAATAAGATAGACTATCTATACACAGGAAAACAGTGAAATCTTCAGGGTTCTGAGTGTTTCTAACATTATCTGTCCCTCTATAGTTATTGTTTTCTTATAATGCTAATTTAATGCAAATTATAATACTGTATATTTGTGGAATCATCACTGGTAAGTAGACAGAGTACGTGCAAATGTATTTTTTAGCTAAAAACAAAATGATCAATACTGTAAGAGGCCAAAGTCTTGGAAGTTTTGGAAAAGATGCAAAAATTACTCTTTTTGGAATTAACTCCTAACTCTAAAGCATGGATGTTGTAGAGCCTTGATTTTACTTCTTTAGGCTGAATGAAAACAACCTGTGTAACCCGGTCATACCTGGTTTGTCAGCAGTAAAGGGCAGAATGAAATGAAACAGATGATATGGACTACAGATTTTATCACAATGTTTTCTTTCAGTATTTTTGGTAATACATTTTAGGACTGCAACTTTATGTCACTAAAACCTGTCAAAATCCCTAAATGGGAGTTACAGCTATTTAAAAACACAACTGTAATGAAATAGCCTGCTTTAAGGATACCAGTAACATTAATGAGTGGGATTTCACAGCACCAAATGATAGCATTTAGTCAGATTTTTTGTTATTCTATTTATTTTTGGGCTCAAAAATAAATCAAAAGGAGAAAAAAAGCTAAAGTAAAAACAACAACAAAAAATTATAATGCTGTTTTTAGGATAACATCGTCTTCTGTAAAGAGTATTTTTTCAGTTTTGGAAAGTTTTACTTGTCTAGAAAAGCTTACATATTAATGTTTTACTTAATCTCACCTAATATAAGGCAATTCCACTAAGTACTTATGAAAAACACATTTTAAAGGAAATTAATTAAAGAAATTATTAAATTAGTTTTGCATTAAGAAAATAGATATACGTTTGTTAATCCTAACTGACCTAACTAAAAGGAAAAGTTATGTTAACATGTTACTCCAGAAAGCTCATTCAAGACAATATGGGTTATTTAAAAGGGCTTTACAGAGCTGAGCACGTCATTCTGTAGTCAGTTAGCTCTGTGGATCTTTTCTTTAGCTTTAGATTGTGCAGAAATCCATTATCAACGAGTTGCCCGTATCTTCATACACCATAACAAGTGGCAGGGGGTGATGGTAATCTGATGTTCCTTGACATATTAGGAAGGTATGATCAGAAATTTTGAGGAAAAGAAATATTAAAATAAAAAAAACAACATGGATGCTAAGCACGTGCATTCACATGTTTATGCCTGAGATGAACAGAAGCTTGATCATTTTCAGCCAAAGAAATCAGCTCACGCCTCTCATCTTGAATGACTGCTTTGACATATGAGCTGTGGAAAGGTGGGATTTGCTTTGGGTTTCTGCAGAACATCACGTCAGATGAATTTTCCATCTGGTTATAAACGAGACCTAGCCAGAAAGCTGTCATCTTTTGCGTGCTGTTCAATAGGGGGCGCAGCACTCCCTAATAAGATGAATACGAACCTCTTCAAGAATTAAAAAAATGCATAAACAATGAGGCCTGCTGACCTTTAGCTGATGCCATGGGAGAATCTGCTCCGCTGATTTAAAGTTGTCAGTTTCCGGTTTGGTTTATTGGTTTGCTTTCAGTAATTTTCCAACTGAGATGATGTATAAAAAAGGAAGAAAGAAGTTAATGACTTACTGCCCTGCACTTAGACAAACTGATATCAGGGTCTTGCAGGTGCGGGGTTCACTTTGAGAGAGTTAAGCTCAGTCATATGACACCACTGCAGATCTACATGTCTGTGAGGATGGAATCCAATCGTCTCCCATTATGTAATGGGAAAGGGCCTGTCAATGGGCCTGCAATCCCTCTGGTAAGAAGAGCTCACCGCTCAGTCCCACCTTCCAACCTAAACCAAGGGATTCCTGGGAGTAAACACATCCTTAGTCACGTCTGTAGACGGGGTCATGCTCAGGGACAAACTGAGCTCACTAAGAGCAATGGAGGGAAAGGGAGGGGGGGAAAAATGAAGTTTTCCTGTTTCTGAGAGGGAGACACTTGTGGCCAAATCTGGGCAGGACAGAAGAAGTGGCGCAAACAGAATTGGAGCCTAGGGTCTGGATCTGGGCCGAGAGGGGAGAGAAAATTGATAGTGTTTACCGTGGGGAATTCACTGCTGAGGAATTCAGAGGGATGCTGCACGAGAAAGATTTCTATCAGCAAACATCATCAACTAATCAAAGCAGGACATGAAAATAGTAACATGCACCAAATTGCTCCATTTTGGGAATGGTCTCACCAAGCCATTTTTCCTTACTTCACACTAGAGTGTACACATATACCTAAATGGTTAATTCACATTATTTGAAGTGAATTAAGGCAGATAAGGCCAAGTTATACTTTACTTCTGAGTTTCTTATGCTTAGAGGATTTGCTTACTTTGACATATATCAGCTACAGGTAGGAAAACTATTTGTAATGATAACTTTACAGAACCTCCAAAAAGTCAAATTTAAGCCTTTGTCGTAAAGTTTACATAGATTTTGTGGAAAATTGTTCAACAGATAAGAACTAACATCGGGATTCTTGTAGAACGCCAACTGAAAGACAGTGATGAGATAAAATAAAACCCACGCAGCAAGAATTATTTTAAATATATTCATTGGCTTCCTGTTAAATTTTGGAATAGAATTTAATATCCCCCTTCTCACATAAAAAGCCTTAAATGGCCAAGCTAGATCTTATATGATCTCCTCTTTATGAGGAGAGCCCACCTGCCCCCACCCATCCTCACCACCTTCTACAGAAGCACCATAGAGAGCGTTCTGACCAGCTGTAACATCATTAATGACTCCTCACACCCAGAGGCGGAGCTAGATGGGGGGCCAGGGGTGGCCATGGGCCCCCTAGCTAGCTAATTATTGGCCACCCTTGTGGCCACCCCTACCATTTTATTCCCTCTAATTCAGATGGTTGCAACAGTAATACCTACTCTCAAGAGGAATATTCAAAACATTAATTTTTTTTTTGTGCTTGATTATACACATCAATTTACTAACATTAAAGATGATAAGTACAGAATTCATGCTATTTTCTATTTTGTGTTATATGGGGTAAAGATTTTGTGTTATATGTCTCTGCAAGTCATCTAGGAGTCTTCAGTGAAATAAAAAATAAATAACAATTTAAATAAAAAATTATAAAGAATCAATGTATGTAGATATTAGTGCTTGTAACTATCAATTTTATGCAGAATGTTTATTAATACAAGTAGGTGAGTAATGGAAATGATGATTGATTTACGCCCCAGAACTCAAAACTGAGTTTTATCCACAATACCTTTTATCTAGAAATTACAGATCTTTAAATATATGCACCTATTTGTTAGCAAAGGCTGTAGGAAAGTATAATTAGTCTTTATGTAGAAAATATGGATGCTTTTTTCGTGGGTAGCGCTGCTGCCTTGCAGAAAGAAGGTTGCGGGTTCGATTCCTGGCCCAGGGTCTTTCTGCATGGAATTTGCATGTTCTCTCTGAGCATGTGTGGGTTCTCTCTGGGTACTCTGGCTTCTTCCTACAGTCCCGTCAGGTTAATTGGCTTCTCTAAATTCCCCTTAGGTGTGAGTGTGTGTGTAAATGGTTATATGTCCTGTTTCTCTCTGTGTTGCCCTGCGATGGATTGGCGACCTGTCCAGGGTGTAGGCTACCCCGCCTCTCGCCCGTAGACAGCTGAAGATAGGCACTAGCACCCCTCCCGACCCCACTTAGTATGTAAGAAATTTAGGAAAATGGATGGATGCTCGTTAATTTTCCTGTTGGAACAGTGTAGATTGACCGTGAGGTTCTGGTGCCGATCCGCTTTCTGCCACACCTCAGTGTACACTGGTTATTGCCTGGCCACCCTTATAAAAAATGTCTGGCTACGCCTCTGCTCACACCCCCACCATGGACTGGTCTCCCTGCTGCCCTCTGGGAGGAGGCTTCAAAGCATCCGATGCAGGTCCAGCAGATTCCAGAACAGCTTCTTCCCTACTGCCATTAGACGGCTGAATGTTTTGTAAAATGGGTTATTGTATTGTATTTTTTATATATTGGTTAGTTTTTATCATTATATTTTAAAAACTGTAAATTTACAGTCATTTTTACAATTTTTCAAGGCCGCACTTTTAAAAAGATGAAATTGTCCTGTGAGCTGTTCCAAACGAATTTTTTTTGTTTTGTTGTTTTACACTGGTGTAAACAAAATGACAAAATCTGTCTAGAATCTAGAATATCAGAGATCTGATTGCTCCTTATGTCCCTAACAGAGCACTTCACTCTCAATCTGCAGGTTTACTGTTGGTTCCTAGAATTTCTAAAAGTAGGATGGGAGGCAAATCTTTTA
>NW_015150991.1:262894-279498 GCF_000732505.1 Cyprinodon variegatus | reverse complement strand
TCTTATCAAACAATTGTATACAAATATAGTGCACTGCATTAAATTCAAAAGAACATTTAACTCATTCACACTCAAACACCAGAATTATTTATTGTGAACAAAAAAGGTTGAAAATTCAATGATCAAGGATTGTTGAAGATATTAACAAATAAATAAATGTATTAATATATAAATATATATTAATAAAAGATATTATTATATATTTATCCAACTAGCAACGTCGTCTCTTGACCTACAAGTTAAACACAGGATTATTTACAGAATTACACATAGGCTGCCATGAATTATAAATCCTCTCCCCCTGTTGTGGTATTGAAGGATGTGATCAGTTTTAACACACACCAATTATCTCGTTATGACAAAAAAACAGCTTCCTAATGAGAACATTTTCATCTCGTTATCACAAGAAAATGGCTTTTGTAATCTTAAGACAGTGAGAAAATTAACTTGTTTTCTCGAGAAAAGCGCTGTGAAAAGGTATCTGAGGGACACGACCGCTCTCGTCTTCCGTAGTTTTCTAAAGCCAGACTGAAATTAAATATTTCTGCAAATGTTGAAATAATTTTTTATAAGAACATATTTTTAAATAAAGAAAATTGGTCTGAATGAATGAATTACTATTTTCAGACAGTCAGAAATGAAAAATCTAACACTGACAAAAAAAAAAATGTTTATATATATAATTATGATATATCTATAATATAAGTGTAATTTCATAAAATCGGTCTAATATCAGTAAAAAATTAATACAGAAGTAGTTCAGTGGTTCATACACATTATACACATTGAAATAAGTAATAAAAATATGTATGATTCATGCTGATATCAGTATCAGTCAATACTTAAAGCTGCAATATGGGTATCATATGGTTAAAGAAAAAGTTGTACCTACTAATATATACTAAATTATACCTTTCCCTAAAAGTCATGTCATCATCCATTAGAATTCCTACACCATTAAGAATAGAAAACACAATTGTTAAGCATTTATTGTTAAAACATTTTAGGAAGTGCTGTTCTTGCACGCCCTAAAATGAGACCTTTGTTGCATAAAAAGTTATCTGCATTTAGGATAAACTGCATATCACAAGTTGTTCTTTTTTGTCTATCAACATCAGTTTGTAAATACTGGATCACTTCAGTAGTAGTAGCTACTGTACAGTAGATGATGCCGTCATTCTCATAAAAATGAAAAGGTACATTTCTAATATTATGTTGGAGAATTTTCAAGGAAATAGTGCACAGTAAAAGATTCCAGTAAAAAGGGAGGAACAAACTCTACCTAAACAAGAACCTTCTATCACCAACTGCTAAATTGAATGGGTTACATTAAAGCTTAAAGTGGGATATATGCAATTAATTTATATCCATGGTTAATAAACTATATTTTAGTCTGGATATTTATATTTTTGCTTTTTAATTCATTTTGTTTATGCATAGATTGTCATGCCTGTTTCACCTCTTATCTTGTTCCTACATGTTTATAATGATGCATACCAAATAGTAGCAGGCTCTCGGGATCCTGGATCAGAGTAAAGTAAAGTAAAGTAAATTTTTTGTAAAGCTAGAAACATATTAAATTTTTTTATTCTACAAATCAGGCTGTCAGGATTGACTTTTCCCTCAATAAATGAAACTTCTATTCAAATATTTGAAATTGGCTAACTTTTTAGATAAAAGAGTTCACTTTACAGATCAAACAAATATAAGTCCCACAAGTTGGTTTAAATGTTTGATCTTTATCCAAGAACTGTAGAGCTAGAATTTACACCGAGTGAACGATTCGCTGCATTCTGCTGCTGCTTGGTCTTCCAGAAAAATGTCCACGTTTGTCTGGACATTCTCCAGACCTCCCTGTAAAAAAAGCTTTTATTGGAACAACTTTCCTCTAAAAAAATAGCCCCTTTCAAAACTTTTGACAGCTAAATTAACCAGGAGGCTTTTTGCAAAAAGAAAGCTATTTAACACATCTAGCACAAACAAGAGCCCTCTTGCTCTAATGTGGAAGAGAATATAGCAGAGAATGGATCGTAAAAGTTGCCGTATTAATCTAATCGGTGCTGTTCTACAAATCTAATTTTAACTTTTTACTTCATGTGCCTGCCTTTTTTCCAGATAAAACAAAAGATGAGTAGAAACACTAGAGCCTGTCACAAGAAAAAGAACTTGATTAAACAAGATCCAGTTCTATTTCCATTTGTTGTTGATTCTTTAGCTTTTTCATTAAAGCAAACCTTTAGCTAGCTTTATGAGGGCTGTGTTTATAATTTTACTGGTGCAGATAGTCAAAAGTGATGCAATGCTAAAGAGATCAAAAGAAAGGAGAACACGTAAAGACAATGTGACTGAATGATACAATATGAACTATAAATACATCTGTTTAACAATACGGTACTTTTTAAATTCATTTTGACAGCTACATTAAAAAAATTGGTTTTGACATTTTGCAGTTAATTTATTGTGATTTTTCCCAGAGATTTGACAGGACCAGTAGGGTATGGGGAGATGATTTGATAAAAAAAAGGTTTGAGATTCTTTTGCTTTCTTCGGAAGCTGAGAGCGGTTATACACAACTTTTTTTCCGCTTTACTTTCTTGAGATAATAACATAACTATCTCATTATCACGATTAAACCATTCATGGTTTTCGCGAGATAACAAGATAATTATCTTGTTAACTCAAGAAAACAGTTATTTATTTCTGGAGATCACAAGATTATTAACCTGTATGAGTAATGACTGAGGCAGGTCAACAGCCCTGGATTCCCAGTCCATCCATGCCTGCGAGGCCCATAGTTGTGCAGTTTCCTTTTTCTTTTCTCTCATTGTCAGGTCTTGGTGGATGATTGGATTGTGTAGAATAAAGTAGAAACAAATCTGACAGTTTTTATAATGAAAATCTTTAATCCGGACTCATTTTGGGGGTTAATGCATCTTATACCTGTTACAGGCGTAACAACGGGGCTGTTCAGAAAACACCCGGAGCTAATGCGCTGGAGGCATAGGTCTAATCTTATGAATCAGAAGTGGAAGCAAATCATCCAACGAACGTTGTCTCGTTAGCTACAAGTTAAACACAGGATTATTTACAGAATCACACATAGGCTGCCTTATAAATCCTCTCCTGCTGTTGTGGTATTGAAGGATGTGATCAGTTTTAACAAACACCAATCATCTCTTTTTCACGAGAAAATGGCTTCCGTTATCTTTAGATAGTGAGAAAATGAACTTGTTTTCTCGAGAAACCCGCTGTGAAAAGGTATCTCGGGGACACAACCACTTTCGGGTTCTGTAGTTTTCTAAAGTCAGACGAAAACTAAATATTTCCGCAAATAGCTGAAATAATTTCTCATAAGAATATAATTTTAAATAAAGAAAATTGGTCTGAAACTGTAAAAGTCTTCTTTGGTAATGTTTTTACTTCAGCTTAAACCACATAATAAATAAAGATTCAGAATGCATCTCTTGGTCATAGAAAATAAAACTGGGTAGTTGATAATCAAACGTGACTGATTCCCCTCTGCACATTTATTATGTGTTCCTTTATTAATCACAGCAAAGGTACAAAGGATGAGAGGAAATCTGGCAGAACCAAACCAAGCTTCAGCAGTTTGTCCTTGCGGTAGAATCAACTCCTTCATAGATGCCTGTTGACACTGTGGTTACTGCTCTCTGATCTCTTTGTTTGCCTCTGCTCTTTCTCTTCAGGCAGACATTCCACCATCACTAACCCAACTGTAGATGACATATCCTCCAGCCTCTGGAGTTCATTGGCCGTGGATGAAGAAGCAGGAATGCTTTTAATCACTGCTGTATATGCAACTCTTAATCCTGTTAGGCCGCTTCACACTGGATACATCACAAGCCAGATCTACACCCTGGTGAGTAAACTCACTGGGTGAAAGAGCTGAGACTGTATTTTTCTTCCATATTTGTGTTGTGATTGGCAAACAGTGAAGTGATGCACAAGCACCGTGACTGAAACAAGATTTTTAGGTGATGATATCACTTATGCTTGACCTGTTGGATTTCTTCTGTTGAAGATACACAGCTAAGGATGGTTGATGAGGACAGTAAAACCCATTAGAAGATTAGGATCATCTGTTCCATAAGAGGGAAGAGCTAAATTTGCTCCTGCAAGGCTTTTTGGGTTGCTGCACATTTTTCATCGAAGGTTTTACAAACTCAAATTTCCAGATCGCTTAAGTTGTTTCTAAACACTGGACTATTTAAGCTTAAAATGCTAACCAAGAACCACAAATTCCCTGAAACTTACAGCAAATAACTGCATTTAACAGAATTCAATGATGCACACACATGGGTGTGGTGGTGGTTGGGCGTAAATCCAAAGCTACACCACCTCACACTTGGATTTTCTTTATCTGCGAAGTCCAACTTATGAACAACTTTATGTGTGAAATACACATAATTTAGTAGATGTTCCAAAAAAAAAAGTACAAATACAGCTCAAAAGATTGAAATATTTTAAGTTAAATATTTCATCTCAATTCAAAAAGTGAGTCCAGTGTTATATAGATTGGTTATAGATTAAGTAACATCTTTCAGAAATTTTATTTTTATTTCAGGTTCATATGATGCCTTAAAAGTCTTCCCTTTCCTATTCAAATCTTTCCATTGTTATAAATTTGTTGTTATTAGGTCTCAGCCTATTTTACTACATTTTCTAATGTTATCTTTTTCAGCAGCTCGTTTTGCTGCGGTCTAAATAAAGCACTTCATAACCTGCCCCCTCCTGTTTGTGGATTCTTCCACTCCCCACCATTAAACCATATTTTTAGTTTGATGCCAGAGTTACGATAATCTTATAATGCCCAAATCTATTAAAAGATATCGACAGCAGAAGACTTTCCCATTCAGAGTTAACCCTTAATGTTCATGCTCCTACCAGATTCTGACCAATATAAAGAAGACAATAACAGACAATATATATATATATATATATATATATATATATATATATATATATATATATATATATATATATATATATATAAATAAAACGATAGCAACCATGTGTTTTAGCTTTGTGGGATAGATTAATAAAAAAAAAAACCTTAAACTTTCTTAAATAGTAGCAGCGAAAACTTCCCAACATCACTATGGTTACACAAGCTCTAACCCTATTATTAATGTTACTAACAGTATTTTAACACAAACTACTAATCAGATACCTACCAGTCAGATTTACATGGTCTCTTTGTTCCATATACATGCATTCTGAGCAGCGTCTTAAAAAAATATGTGTTTAAATCGCAAAAAAATTCTTTGTTCTTAAAGACATCTTCTATACCCAACACAGTTAATGAGTTAGCTTACACTAGCACCAAGAAAATTATGAATGCTTTTAGATCATGTATTCCTCTAGAATGAAACCACCAAATAGACTGCAAAAATGTTGCGCTAAGGAGGAACATAAGCAAAAGGCACGATGCAGTCCTATCAAAAACTACCCAATAAGCTATATCCACATGTCTATTATAATGCTTATTATTTGAACGTTCTCTGTGTTAGGAATCCAGTGTGTGTGGGCTGTGTTTTTTTGTGTTCTCTCCCTCCACCACCAGGTGGCAACCCATTCTCATTGGTCCTCCCACACACCTGCGGCTGGTTGTGCTCATTACTGAGGACTCTTAAGCGGTGGACTGCCACTACCTCGTTGCCAGAGTGTTTGCCAGTTTTGGGTACTCTAGCAAAGCTGAGTTAGCTGAGTCGAACTGAGTCTGTCTTTCTGAGTTTTAACCTTGTTATTTTTTTTCTTTGCCTTTTCGGCAGGAAGTTATCCTGCAAACTGGATTTTTGGCCTTCTCCCCCTGGAAGGATTGTTTTGAGCTTCATACTGAGCAGGGGATTAATCTCCACAAGACCCGTTCAAGTTCTCCTGGAAATCGAAGTGGCAGTCCGCTCCATCGCTCCTCAAGGAACCAACCAAAAACCTGTCCGCCCTCCAACGAGCCCCCCAATCTGTAGATAAACACACACCGACTGGATTCCGGGAAGAAAACCTTTTTCTGCTAACGTGAGTCCCGTTCATCTCCAATTTTTGCAAGACGTTGTTCAAAGTTCCCACGGACACTGAACTAACCTCTGAACTTCCCTTCTCACTTCCACTTCCAGTTCCGGTTCACCAGCTCTCTGAGTTACCCTGGATCAACCTTATTGGTTTTCAATAAACCTGTTAAACTTTTACTCTGGTTCTCTGAGTGGTTTCCTGCATGTGGGTCAGATCTCCTAAAAACATCATGACACTCTGTAGCTTATTGCTTTGCTGTGGCTGTCATTTCAGTTGACAGAAGGAAATTACCTCTTAGACAAAGATTTTCAGGCAATCCTTCTTTATACTGTTAGAGGCTGATGGAGCACACGCCCACTAAAGTCCTTCACAAAATCAAGGAGAAGTTCCAGCTGATTTAAATTAGATTGAACCCAGCACTTCGAAGACATGATGCTTGGGGACAGTTTGATGACTTATGTGGATAAAAACTCCAGCACCAAAAATAGATGTATCCACCTGTTGCTTTGCAACCTTCAACTTGGACTACAAAAAAATACTACATGAAAAAAAAATGCTACTTTGCTGGATTCTTAACTGGAAAAATGGCAAATACTGTCAAGTAAATGAGAAAAAAAGCAGAAAATGGAGAAAACTAAATAAACTCAAACAGCTTCTAAATATATACCCAAAGAGCTGGAGAGACTAAATTAGATTTCTTTTTTTATTTTCCTTGATATATTCTCTTTGAATACTTTTACTTACTTTTTTTTTTTTTTTTTAAGATTCCTCTTGATAATTAAATCATTTAAAAATTCCGAACATGTCTGTTAGTTGTCCCAAAGTACTTGCATACAAAATATAACTGATTGCCCTTACAGAGACCAAGGCAGATTTTCTTTCACTGGACTATCCTGCCCAGCATAGATGAATACCTTACTTAATAAACCTAGAAAGATGAGACTTAATCATTATTAAAGTTTACATCAGGGAACATTGACCCTACAGAAAAACCAAATCAATCACATCTTAATGATTTGTTTGCTTAGTGTGTGTTTGACAGTCTCCTCCTGAGGCAGTTCCCTGTTGTGTCCTAATGCTCTGCTTTGAGCGTTGTTATCCTCTGCGTGAGCTCAAAGAACAAACAAAGCTGAGCAACAGATCTGGGATGAAACGCCAAAGAAATGTCCTGCACTGTGGAGTGTGTGTACGCCAAGCTGCCACAGGGAAGCACATAAATCCTTGTAATATTAATTATTTGATCCTTATCTGATGGTTTGAGCAAAACAAAATTCAAGCTGGGAGCACAGAGAATGACGAGATGTGCTGTTTTGATTCTGGAAACATGCAAAGCACAAATACATCAGTTTTATGATGTGCAATTATTATTATTATTCCATAAATCTCTTTGTGCATGCATTCCTCTTAATCTCTCACCTGCTTTTGCTCATCTTGTTAACTATTGTTGCTAATGGTTCCACTTTAAATATTTTTTCACTTCCCACCACAAAATTTTTAACTACTCACCCACCATGACATTGCTTCCCAGCAAGGAGAGCCGTAAACTGAATGTAAGCTAAGAAGCAGTAGTGGTCACGGCTAACAACAAAAACTAGCTCTAACCATTGAGCACAATGTAAAAGCTGCCCACCTCAAAACATAATCCTTCCTAAAAAATTATGTTAAAAGTATACAACTATTAAAAAAAAAGTGCAAAGCTGAGTTACAAAAAAAACAAAAAGGAAAGGTCACTTGTCTGCCTCCTTGATGGACAGGCTACCTACAAAGTACGTATGCAATGGAGCAAAAGACTATTAACACAAACAAAGATAACTTTATCAATCATGCTATCACGGAAATAAATAAAAAAAATACCCAATACCAACATGAATGTCAAATCCAACTTTTTACAACATTTGCAGGCTCTCAAACCATCTTTCTCTCTCTCTCTCTCTCTCTCTCTCTCTCTCTCTCTCTTTCTCTCTTGCTCGCAGCACTGGTAAGAGGGATTAAGTCAGATAAAACAGTGAAAAAATAGAGCACACTTACTACGCCCTATCTCCCTTACACGTTGCTCTCCATTGTTTACTATCCTGATTTCTGTCACACTGATGGCATCATTAATTTGAACTCAGGTTGATGGTGTCACCGGACACGCAATGGCGGGGGGCAGAAGACCCGCAGCTTGGCAGCAGGGGGTTAGACACTGTTTTTTTTTTTTTTTTTTGGAAAGAAGCCAAATGCTGATTATTAACGGGTCGACCCATGTTTGAAAAACCTGTTAACCCACTAACACCAGTGGGAAAGAGGCTTTACAAACACAAGTGGAAAATAATCCTTTACAAGAAGCTATTAAACATGTTGAAGTTGAATGAAACAAATCAATTAGACTGAAAAAAACCAACATTGAATGCATTTAAACAAAATAGACAAACAACTAAGGTTGTAATACTAAATCGGTGCTGTTATTGGTTGGGATCTTATTGCAAAAGATTTTACTCTGCTACTCAAAAAGATCTTTATCTTTCGTGGCACCATACTATTTCATATTATAAAGTGTAATCTGATTTTTGTATTATAATTGCTTTGAGGTCCATCTCTGAGCAAAGAGTAAACAAAAACTTTATTTATGGGTTGGAGGGGCTCAGTCAAGTTCTAGATCTTAATATCGATTTGAATAAAATTCAGTTTATTTTTATAATGCCAATTTATTACACATATAATCCCAAAGCTCTTAACAGAGACAATTCAATCAGATCGTGCATTCTGATTGGTTAAAAGTCTACATGATCAAACTGCTCTAGTTGTCTCAGGGTTGAAGACAGCCTGTTTCTTTCAAAGATGCTTAACAGGATTAGTTCATAGAAGGCCACTTCAGAATAGTCAAATATTTTCCTCTGTTTCTTAGGTGTCTTTTAATGTTTGTTTTTTTTACACTGGGCAACACATTTCTCTCTAGAATCTGGATTTCTTGAATCTGTGGAGATTCAAGAAATCCAGTGCCAGAAGAAGCAAAGTATCTCCAGACCACAACCTGCTTCATACCCCACAGTATGGATAGTAGGCCTCATACAACAACCTTATTTTATTGTTATTGTAAATTTGTCTTGCTTTTTCTCCTACCGCAGGCTTTTACGAACAAGACACATCAGATTCAACAAACAATCTTAGCTTCAGTAAATCATTATAATGGATCCTCATAAATGTGATGCAGTCCACGTAAGTTAGTGTGTGTTCCTTTGAAATGTAAATCTGCACAATTTTAATATATAATTCCTTCTTATATTATAATATAAGTAGGAAGGCTACAACTGTCCACGCTTGTGAGAGGGTGTTCATTCATAGAAATTACATTGAGGACGAAGAAGAAAAACTATTTGGGTTTGATGATCGAGGATCTGCTGACTGAGAGCTGGGCAGCAGAATCAAGGATCACAAAAAGCTAAAAAGATTACAAGAGTTGTAAATGACGTGGTTGCATTATTACAGAAGAAACAATATAATCAATAAGAAAAACATAAAAAGAAAAATAATTTGATCAGAAATGATCAATGATAACTTTATGTAATAGTAAAACCAAGGAGCTGCCATAGAGGGGAATGAATGCAAGTCTTACTCTTAGTCAAGTTACAAGCAGCAAGTTGCTAAACTTTATTCTGAACTTCTACAGTATCCATTATCTGCTCCAGATGTTATCTCAATGGTAGCTTGAGCTCTGAAACTCATTTCTTTTGAGGAAATGACAGCAAATCAAACCAGAGACATGATCTTAGTGCTTATGACTGGCCTGATTACTCATTCCATTTACCTGCTAGCTCCGCCCAGTTTCTCACAACCGTTCAGCTGTTTCACCCGCTCGATATAATCTGCCTTCTTCCAGTCATCAGTGCCAGATTATTCAAGCCCTTGGTGAGAGTCTTCTAGCAGATATTATTATCTCTGATTGCCTGATCCTGACCCGTTCATCTTTGACTTCTGAGCCTGCCTGTCCCCATTCTGATCTGTTTGCCTGACCTGTCTTCAGACTTCTGCTGAATTCTGCCTGTTTAACAAACCTGGAACGGCTTCCGGACAGCGTCCTGGATTTACCTTCAGTGCCTCCTCAGATTTCTGATCTCCTGGCCCAGTTTCCTGAATACATCCTTGACACCGCGGCTTTGGCTTCACCCTCTGGATTATCCTGCCTTCCTTCGTCTGCTTGGTTCTGATCTCCTTCCTGTTCTTCAACCTCCGGGACTTGAGTGTCTGGGATTCTCTGGGTGGTGCCCACAGCGTCTTTCTGCAGCTGACCGCCTGGAACCAACCTCGTCTTCTGGACACAGACTGAATTTTAAGTACAGATTAGTGACTTACACCTGCATAATTATCCTCTGTCTGATAGATGTGGTCATTAACCTGTGTTCTCTCCCTGCAGAGGTTCCTGCCTTAGACACTCACTGTGTTTACTAAAGACCCCTTTTCTTAATAAACTTTTTTTAGAAATCTGTGTGCCTGCTTTGAAAACTGGTTCCACAGTTCTGAGCCTTGACAACCAGTTTCTTTGGACACTGACATGCCAGCTGTGGGTGTAGTGATGCCTTCCGTCATCAGTGAATAAAAGTGTTATTTATATTTGCAGAGTGGCTTGATTATAATGATGTAGCCTAATAACATGGACAATTGCTTCTAAGAAACAACAAATATACTCGTTTAGTGAAAAAACAGATTTGTGTAACAGCTGACTGATTGCGTAAGACTCGTACTTCAAGCCTGGAGCACTCATAAAAATTGATCGTACCTGAAGGAAGATTAGCAATAGGAGAGAAATGATGGATGTGACATTTCACCTAATCACTCATGTGAAAGATTTAAGAACAAATTTATTCCTATGAACTGTACTTGTATGAGGCACAGTGTTCTTTTCTTAAAATGCTTCGTTTTTTTCCGTCTGTGAACATAGAGCTGATGTGCTTTGGCATGAAAGAGTCCCATTTTGGTCTTATCTGCGCATAGGACATTCTTCCTGAAGCTTTGTTGCTTTTTAAGTTTGGTAAATTCCAGTCTTACTTTTTTATGATTTGGCTTCAGGAATGGTCTGATCCTTTTCCACCTCACATTTAGTCCACTTTGGCTCCAACAACGAAGTATGGTGTAATTTGAGCCTGATGCTCCTTGAGCTTGAAATTCCCCTTAAATCTCTTTTAATTTTTTTTTTTCTGGGCTCTTTTGTTACCTTTCATACTATGTGCCTTATCAATTTTCCATCAATTTTTCTCCAAAAGCTATGTTTTGGGTGTTTGTCAACAGTCCCATGGATCTTAGGTTTATGAATAATAAGGACAACTGTAGGGGATGCTCAGTGCCGCAGTGGATAGCGGGTACTCCGGCTTCCTCCCACAGTCTAAAATCATGACTGTTAGGTTATTGCCTTCTCTACAGTCCCCTTAGGTGTGAGTGTATGCATGAATGGTTGTTTGTCCTGTTTGTCTCTGTGTTGCCCTGCGATGGACTGGTGACCTGTCCAGGGTGTACCCTGCCTCGCGCATGTAGACAGGTGGAGATAGGCACCAGCACCCCTTGCAAACCCACTTGGGATTAAGCGTGTCTGAAAATGGATGGATGATGTACAACTGTAGTCTAAGGAACATCAAGCTGCTTAGAGATGGTCTTATATCCTTCAACTTTAACATGCTTTCCTATTATTTTGTTCTTAATCTCCTGAGACAACTTTTTCTGGTCCATGTTGAGTGTGGTACCCACCATGTCACCAAACATCACAGTGAGTATCTGTAGCCCTACAAATAGGCCCACTAACAACATTTAAGGAAAACTGTGATGCTAATTTGTTGAGAAACCTTGATTTAATGGTCACATTATTTTTAGTATTGTCTTTGGGTACCATCATTTTGTCCAGGCCTGTTTCATGAGTTCATTTTTTTTAAAACCTTACTTTTGAAGCAGAATTGAAAAGCAATGTCTTTCATTTATTCATTTAAATGAAATTTCTATTTCCTATTACTTTGCCAGTCATTCTTTTTTCATTAAAAAGTGATGCAAAAACAATTTTGTCCATGTGTGTATATGTAGAAGAGAAACAGGACTAAGCACTGAAAAACAACCTCAACTCTGTCTTCTTAATCCTGATAAAATGTCTGAAGGCATATACTTATAGCCATTAACATATATTATTTTTAATATCTTGCTTTTGTTGATCTGTATTGCATAGATGAATAAGTACAACCTTCAGTCTCTACATTTGCAAAGATTGGATACTGTAATGTGCAAAGAAAAATGGAAGACCACAAGGCATTTTTAGTTATTTCCTCTTGTATGCCCTGTATTGGTCTGTTGCTTCAAATCCCCAAATATATATACATTTTTGCATTTAAAATGTGACATAGGGGTGTTGATGCTGATGCAGTTCACTGCATATGTGTCAGCAACTTTTTCCAACCTGTCTTTCAAAGATAAACAACAAAGCCAAAGAAACATGTTTGATTATAATAGCTTTCAGTACTAATAATTTATCCCCAGTGATTAGTAACAACTGTCTTTTACTCCAACAAGCTCATAAATAACCCAGAGTGTTTCATTTGTAGATTTATATGTGACAATAACATGACTAAAAATATCAGTGGAAAACTTCCATGTTCTTGTATGTGGGGTTATTCAGGAGTCTTTGCCCTGTGTTTACACTACGGTGCTGAGTGTGTGTTTGGGAGAATGTAAATGGGTGATAAATCTGTGCTGACATCCCCCCCCTGCCTCCCCCTTGTCCTCTCTGTTTCCCCTTAACCAAAGCTAATCTCCTCGTCCATCTCCACTCCAAGTCTTTTGCATGTTACTAATATGAATCTGGATTACATGTGATTGCTGCATATTTGTAAAGTGGAAGAAGATCCATCTGGCAGGGGCGTGTAGCTGATGGAGGTGGTACGACTGTTGGAAGTGAAAGGTGGGAAGTATGAGAAGCATCTATCTTTTTGCAGCACATCAGCCTGAGGACAAGTAAAGCTGCTGAAAGAGTATTAGAGGGTTGAACCTTGTGTCACAGCCCTGTTAACAGCTTCATTGGCCAATGTTATGTCCAGCAATAAGAGCCTGGCTCCTTTTGAAAAGTGCCCTCAGCTATTTATGGGAGGAGAAAGGTGTGTGGAAAATATACCAGCACATCCTAGAGTATGATAGTGAAACCCGGCAGTGGAGGAAAAGTACCAGCATGTGGAGGGCATATATTTAGTTCTCCTTTTTCCCTCCACCATAAGCTAAGCTTTATATTTACCTTACCCGTGTCTCTAATGAGTCAGACCAGGAAATGTGGTGTCATGGCTTCCAAAGTCCTCTATTTCTCTGTTGGCTCAGTCGTTTATCTATTCAGCTCCTTCAGGTGAAACTGCCTCTGATTGTGTCAGTGTGCACATTTTTACAGTGGGTAGTTAAAATATTTAAAGAAATATAACTATATACTCTGTATTTGATGGTATTTTATGTGATCAGTCATCACAAATGAGTGTGCAATTTTTTGAAGATATAAAAAGTGTGCAGAGAGTATCAGAAGAAGATGATACTGTTCGCCATTAGACATTTAGTGTACGCATCAATTATGAAGTAGAATTACATCAAAGTTTAACTTTCATACAAAAAGCAGCCCTTAGCACACCGGCTCAAAGTTTAAACATCGCGGGAGAAGCATTATGCTATGGGAATACTTTTCTTCCAAATGGAAATAAATGTCAGTTCCAGCTGGGAGAATTACTGCATATGCGGAAAATCAACTTTTAAAAGAGCTATGATGGAATGGTTTACATTTCACTATATGAGTTAAGCCGGGCATACATGTGTGATTTTTCAGTCGTTGCACGCAGTTACAGCTCACACTGTAGGACGAAACTGCAGGGTTTAATCATACAGTGCAAGTTCACAGCTCATGGAGAATGTTCTCACACCGTGCAGCACAATGCTCTGATGCAATCTACCTGCTCACATGTACGTCTAAAAACCACGTCGGACTCAGCTCCGCAGTGAGATGGCGCTACTCGGACTCCTCTGTCCGGAAGCCAAATGAGTAAAAGAGGAATATGAAGCTCACTAGAGTGAAATGCACTGCCTTGGCAATTTGTGCAATTTTGGTGCTCAAAGCCCTAAAAAGAAAAGGCAGTGATGTATTTGGACAAAGACATGGCTGAGCAAACATGGCTAATACGGTCTGTCAATTTTACAGAAATAACTCAATTTAACTCACACCCCCACCACGCTTCTGTGTTTTCATCTGAGAGGAATAGGAAGAATCCTTGTTTGCGCATGCCCACTGAGCGATTTGCCACACTGGCCGACTGAAAATCATACATAATTGATTTTCTCCTGATCTCACGATTCCTGATCGGGAGGTGGTCACGAGAGGCTTATCGCCCCTCGTTACCCCCTGTTCACTATATGACGCACAACGCACAATCAGGCTGAAAGTCGTCCCGATCAAAAAATTATTGCACGACTGAACAGTCGTCCTGAAAAGGGCAAAAAATCGCTCCGTGTAAGCCCAGCTTTAGAACTGCCCAGACCAAAAATAATCATGAATTGGTGGCAAGACTTGAGATTTGCTGTTCGCAGATTTTCTCCAGCCAATCTGACTGAGCTTTAGCTTTTCCTAAACGACAGAGGATAGAGCAGGAAAACATACAAGTCTACTGCCTTTGAGCCAAGGTGTGAACTATTATTTTCTGATGGAGAAAGCATGAGGGGTAATGGACATCTCAGAAGTGATAAGCATGCCCAAGTTACTCCAAAATAACATCAAAATAACTCCATCAGGACAAAATACACAAAATACGGCAAAACATCAGATAAACCACTACAATCCTCATTGGCCCAGTTAAAGGTATAGAGGACAATCTTTTATTTCTGGGTGGATCATTTAAATAAGTGGTCCTCCTTATTGTCAATCATTCTGGTGATATGTTTACTTAAAGCTGTCATACGTGCTTACCCCGTTAATTATGTGTGGGTGAGCTATGGTTTTAGACAGTCAATGTAGCTAATCTTTCTCACTGCGGTTGTTTGAAAATGGCAGAGGGTCATAAGAGAAAAAAAGTGTCTACGAAGTGTATGAGAAGAAAAGAAAGGCCTCAGGAGAAGCAGATATATCCTAGAATTCTTTGCATGGAGAGCTCTCCTTGCAAAGCATTCTGGGATATGCTGTCACAGCGGCCCGCTGTCGCCATAGGCTGTGGCTACCTGAAAGTGGCAACTAATAACAAAGATGGCACAGGCACCGCGTGGAGAAGGTGGAGTTAGTTAGCAGTGATTATTCGTCAGACTGGTCAGTTAAATGAGTTTGCTACGAAGTACACTATATAGTCCCCACTGTATGTGGACACAATAAGCTTGTATGAAGTATGGGAACACCAAATTTTAAACAAGAGAGCACGAGGAGAAAAAGGCTTGTGCATGCTTTTGCCTGCAAACTTGGTGGTGATAATGTTTGTTCAAAGGCTGCTTTGCTTCATAGAGGATCTAACAAAGGGCTATAATTGATCAGATTAAGATCGCAACAACTTTTTAGGAGCAAAAACTCTCTTTTCTTTTTGTTTTTTTTTTTGGACAAAAAATCCATATGAGCCTATAGGCCTATTTAAAATACAATGAGTAAAAATAAATAGATAAATAGTCTGAGATTCACTACTTTATTTTCATATACATTTCAGTGCACGC
The DNA here is from genome assembly GCF_000732505.1 of Cyprinodon variegatus. Classification (NCBI taxonomy): domain Eukaryota; kingdom Metazoa; phylum Chordata; class Actinopteri; order Cyprinodontiformes; family Cyprinodontidae; genus Cyprinodon; species Cyprinodon variegatus. The sequence goes on along the minus strand of NW_015150991.1, from coordinate 263,802 downwards.
AAACAAGGTCTGTAACACACAGATATCATTAATCGGTTCTCAGGTGAATATAGGCGCTGTCAATTAAACTTAACAATAAAACATTTTCAGTGGCTTTACACCAACTTGAAAAGCTGGCATTCAGGAAGTGGTAGTGTTTCTTACATTTGTCTTTGGATATGACTTTTTTCTAAATGCTTTCAGACAAATAAAACACAAAATATGGTCTTTTTCTCCACATAAAGCAGCCACTGCCATCTAGCAAACCAAGACAGTGCCACAGAACGTGAGAACGTTTTAATACAACAACATCGTGCAGGAAATCTGAAACTGGATGGTGGCTGGAAGGGCTTGTCTAATCCAGCTACGCTAGGTTGGGTTGGACATTCTGGGACTGTGCCTGCCGTTGCAACTGCCATCAGAGATGGGCGGACAGTCTTCTGACTCTGGCTGCTCTCCGCTGTCGAGGTTCTGGTCCTAGTGTTTTTCATCACTGGAGTGGTTTTCCAAAAATCTCCACAATGCATTTCTTCAAATTTCCTCCTCGTTATTTGTCATTAGACTATTTAAATTTACTAGTCTACTGCTGCGACGCGGATATTTCTTTACATTGCATCCACCAGCTTGTTTGACGTTGCCATAACAACGTAACTTCCATGAACTTGTATTGATCAGGCCTCAAAATAATCAATCCAAAATATATGTAATAGTAAAAAAAAAAAGTTGAAATCATTTCCCAAAATAATCTCCCTCTCACCACTAGGTGGTGCTGCAGCACCCCAAGCACCCCCACTTCCCGCGGCCATGGAATTAAAACCTTTTTTCAACCTGTGGTCAATATTTGTAGGGACTTGCTTTTTCTAGGGTTGGAACCATTACTTACATCAAGCCATGGTGAATTGAGAGACCCCTTTCCAATGAAAGAAAAC
>NW_015150991.1:257692-259190 GCF_000732505.1 Cyprinodon variegatus | reverse complement strand
TGTATTCTTTATTTGCACAGTTTATCTCTGCTATTACTAAACATTTATTTATGTCGATTAAGGGTAGGCCCTTTTAATGCTTTGTTTGTCAACATTTTTTGAGAGAACCGTTTTATTTACATCTGTTTTCTAGTAGCAAAAAAAAAAAAGGAAAAAAAGCATCAACGCTATGTCATCTTCAAACGTGACATCAGATATTTGCCATTATCCGACTTCCGAGAAAACAAAGAATCAGCTGGTATCCAATTATCAATGATGCCACTTTGATGCTTTATGTCGGTGGAATAAAACATCAATTTCCCTTGTGCACCACCCTGATGTGGCTCTGATGTTGTTATTTGGCTACGGTGCGATGTGGTGCCTGGAGCTGTTTCTGCTATTGACTGAAGTGAGCTGGTGGACAGGATGTTCCTGAGTGTCCCCAGGCTCCAGGTGGGCTCCTTCTCTTTGCTTCTATGCAGACCTAAAGGTTGTTTGTTTTTCCGGCTGAGAGCTGCCATTTGCCCGCCGCAATACTAACCCATGCACCTCCCCTCCGCATGGAGGAGAATGTAAACACAAAGCGGATATGTTAGTATGTGCTGTATATATGTTTGTTCATTTACAGACAGATTTATAGGATAGAATATCCACCTTAAAGATACATGCTTAGAAATTTATTTGGATTATCCTCCAGCACCTGCAAGTAAATATGGACTCAGATACAGTGTTTTGTCAACTTTTAACTGGGTTATGCAGGCATATATGAAAACATTAATTACAGCGTTCACCCCCTAGCTTCAACATAACACAGCAGCCTAATGTCTTCACACCACGCAGCCTCCTTACCAAGAAATGTTTGTGCTCTCGACGTGAAAAATGGCCACGGCTCCCTTCTGAGCAGTGTGCGGCAGGTCTGCAGGCATCAGAGACCCAAACAGTTTACACACCGGAACCGCAGCATGTTAAACCTCGCACATAGCACCTGTCGTGTCTGCTAAACACTTTCTAACCCATTTAGGGGAGATTGTAAACACCGACCAGGCTATGTTTACGTAATACGTGTTAGAGCGGCATCTCCCCACGTTAATTCAAGCACTGACTAGCACAGAGGAGGTGGTGCAAGAAGGGAAATCTGCCTGACCTTTTACTACTTTCACTAAAAATTCACTCCCTGATTTCAGGCCTGTTTGTTTGGGTCTGAACCACCTTTTATGTAATCATGTTCATAACAGAAAGTCAATTTGATTAGTAGGGAGAAGGAAAAGTTGCATAAAAATATTTCAAAATGATTAAGAATTCTGTCCATCTGTCCAAAGGCGAGATCATCCTTTTGAGATATATTTCAGGTTAGAATGTTAAGCTATTAGAACATCATTAGAACCAAAATGTAATGTCTAAGGAGCATATTAGTAATTCTTAAAAATCTATAGATAGATAGATAGATAGATAGATAGATAGATAGATAGATAGATAGATAGATAGATAGATAGATAGATAGATAGATAGATAGATAGAT
>NW_015150991.1:255061-257193 GCF_000732505.1 Cyprinodon variegatus | reverse complement strand
GATTGCCAGAAAAGATCATGGCTGTATCATTAATGGTTTGTCTGTTGCATATAAAAGTCCCAGTGTTGTTCAGGGTTTTAGACATGAAGCCCTCACATGAAACATTCTGGCTATTCTCACATTTGTGTGCAGTAATAACCTTCTTTACATATAGTATATTCTGGACTCTCTGGATGATACATCAAATTTATATGTAGCTGTCTTGTTTAATTATTCTGCTACATACATTTACTTATCTACCTGTCATAAGTTACAATTTCAGGGTATATTATTACATTTTGGATTTTTTTGTACAAGTACAAGTAGGATAATCTCACTTTTTGCTTGAATTTACAATTTAGGTTGTTTTTTTTTTTAACCGTTTACCTTTATATTGTTGCTGAAAAGACAGTTACATTTTGATTCCAGTTATCTCTCACTTGGGAAGTACTTCTCTTTCTTTACCATCATAAAGTGTCCCCTCCACTCTCCACAAACTTTCACCTCATTTCAGTTACTAAGAAATAAACAGTTGAGCCCTGGTGTACTTAACGCATAAAATAGAGTAAATCTCTATATAAATAAATAAATAAAATAGACTAAATTGCTTGTGCAAACAAAAAAATACACATATAAGTATCTTAAAATCCTTCAAGGAATAGTACATATATATATACATATATTTATAAACTAAATAGGATTAAGAATCCTCTGTCTAAAACAATTCAAATTTTGTCAACAAAAGCAAAGCTTATCTTCATATTAGAGGCAAGCCATTGAATATACCGATCATATGCTTACGAAGCATAATGCATAAATGTACTCCACCTTTTCTATTGCTTAGAATGTCATCTTTCTCTGAAGTGCATTTTTAGAATCAATGCTAAATGTCGGTCAAGAGGGCACGGTGTCTGCTCCAGTTCCCATTGACTCTCCAGTCATGTAGGAAAAGGATGGGGCCTTCCCCAATATTGTTCCCACAAAGTCGTTAGCATTCGTTTTTTTAAAATATCTTGTTATGCTGAAGCATTAAGACCTTCCCTCACTGAAGCAAAGGACCCTAGGGTTTATTCCAAATACCAAACTTTACGTGACACTAGTCAGGCAAATGCACTTATCAGAGCAACTTCAAGCAACTGATACACTTAAGACTCGTCAATTGTAATCTTAGTAAGCCTACTTGATTCATTATTCCACTGCATTTGGTGAAGTAAGGTTGATGTAGCAGCTTAGACAGGAAAATCAACCCCATAAAGACCTCTATGCTGTACGATTCTGTTTTTGAACAATTCTAACCTTGGTTTGGAGGTCTATAGCTGCAGAAAATTGGTTGCCTCTTTTACCCAATGCATTTTTGCTGGCTTACATCTTTATAGCTGAATTGCTGTTTTAACCATTCACTTCCACTTTGTTACGATACTGTAAACCGTTCTGTGTGGAATATCTATTTCTGAATAATGTAAATGATCTAATCTACTGTAGTGGACTTATTACATATACTTGCATACTTGGAATTCACAATACTGAAAGATATAAATTATTCCTTTCTTTCGAAAATGAAACATTTGTTTAAATTCCTGTATGGTTAATTTCTAAACACCTTTGGCAAGCACCAGTCTAAAGTAGCAAGTAAACTTTGGTGTTACAGTAGGCTCAGTTTCCACTCAATTTCAATGCAAATTGAGCAGAATAATGTAGAGGGGGCTTAGCTCATATTTCTAGGATTAAGAGCAATCATTGCCTTTTTATTTGAATAAAGAAAGAAATTTATGACACAGGAGAATTATAAAGAATGTAGTGTAAAATTGTAAATATGTTAACACAACAATCAAATAATAAAGAAGATTCAGATTTCTAATTCATATGCTCTAACTCGTCTTACTAGTTTCCTGCTGAAATCTTTAAATGATATATATAACAAAATTGTAATATTTTTATTAGAAAACTATGACAAACTTGTAACCAATGGCCTGTGTTAAAATTCAATAAATTATTGGAGAACCATGATTGTTTAGGGGCCCCTAAACTGCTGCCTATTTTTTCTATAACTACCCAGTCCTGTGGCTGTGGTACGGACTGAAACCAAAAATTCAATAACTTGAAAAAAAGCTAAAACTCTACCTGAATAATAATACACATCATTCTAATACACA
>NW_015150991.1:230796-254609 GCF_000732505.1 Cyprinodon variegatus | reverse complement strand
TTCTGGTAATATGAATCACATTAACGCTCTGGAAATATTTGTTTCAAAATTGTAGGATTCATATTAACTACATTCTCCATTGACTGGTTCTGACTGGCTCAAAAATAAAGTTTATTTATAAAATTTTTTGTTTGCCTATGCTTTAACCACAGAACTGACCCACCCCTGGAATGCACAGCAAACCAGATCCCCCGTCTCTCCCTTCATCCTAATGCAGCATCAGTCCATCATTGCACCCTGCGGTCATGGAACTACCTGAGACTGATTCACAATTATGTTAAATGTTCCAATTTATGGCAGAAGGTTTTGATCTATGTACAGTATTTTCTCTCTAAACTGAACCTCATTTTCCACATTCAGCCACACAGTGAGGATATATGACCCAATGATATTTCCATGCTTCTAGAACTGGAGAAATGTAATTTCAGCGCTACGTAACTCACAAGTAATTGCCATATATATTACCATATCTTTTTTCAGCAGTGGATTATGTCACATTCATACCTCAAGGAAGTTTAAAAGCTTTTTCAGGGGGTAATAAAACCTAAATTATAGATCCATATAATACATCTCTGAGGTTTTTTTCCCCCTCCATCTAAAACAGATAAGTGTCTCTCTTTAGTTCACACGCCTCTAGCATATTACCTTTGTTTTCAAATTATCTTGCCTCTCCATTTTCACCTACAGTCATTAGGATTTGTTATGTTTATATTGGATATTCTGAACTAAGTTTAGTTTTAGCCACAGACAGGGATAGCTGAACTTGATCATCTGATAAAGAAACTTGATTTTCAAACTTTCTTTTTATGCAAGTCATTGGTTGTTTTCTATATACATTACTGAGTGTTTTTAGAGTTCGCTCTCAGCAGAAGCCTATGGTTATCATAAACCTTTTTACTGCCTCTCAGAGAGTTTGAATAATAAGGCAAAATCATGCTTTTAGACTCATGGTAACATTTAGGGAAAGCCATTTGTGTCAAACGATCATTTAAATTTTGCCTATATATAAAATGCTAATTCATATCAGATGTAATAAGATGGTTAGCAGAGTTAAATCAGGTAGATTGAGTGAAAGTATCACATAGAACACAAGCTGATTGCATTAAGTCTTTAACATTGCAGAATTCACTCCTACTGGATAAGCATGTAGTGACAGTGGACAGTCGCTTGCGTAGTGTCACTGACTTTGCAGCAATCCCTCACAAAGAACAGCAGTGGAGAGAGAAAAAATACCCTTTTTTAAGAGGAAGAAACCTCCAGCGGAACCAGAGTTAGTGTGAGAGGCCTTCTGCTGTTTTGACAAGACAGAGGTAAACATACAAATAGAGCACAAACAGATAGTGTCATGACTCTGCACTTTTTGGTTCTGTTTAAGTTTTCTTTTCGAGTTTTCAATTATACTTTTAATTCTTGTCTTTCTGTGTTTTCTAGTTTATTGGGTTTATTTCCATTTTTTGTAATTCTAGTTGTTTTTGGTTATATTTCTGAGTGCTTTTGTATTTCTTGAGTTACTCTCTGTTGCTCACTGGTGTTTGTTTCCTTTCTCCTTGGTTTCCTTCTAGATGCTTCCATCCACACCTGTTCGCTGTCAGCTCATTAGTCTAGTCTTTGTACTGTCTGGCATATATAGTCTCCCTGTGCAGTTCCTGAGTGCTCGTCCTTTCATGGGTCCTCACGTATGTTTTCCCTGATGTCTTCTATATTCTCCTTTTTTTCTTTCTGTATTTGTTATTTTGGATTTCTGCCTCAGTTGCTTCATTAAATCTACAAAACTCACCTCTGCCTCATCACCTCTGCATTTGGGTACTCAGGACCTCAATCCAACCGTGACAGTAACAGTAGAAGCTCAGTGTATTGCTGTGTCTAGAAGAGAAACAATACTAAACATAATTTATAATGGTAGTTTTTGATGGCAGCAGACCAACTAAGGACTCCCTTCAGGATGTTGTCAGACCTAATGTGTGCCAGTCTCAATGTAGCTATGATATATATATATATATAAAAACGTCAACCAACAAAATTAAGTGGATTTGAGCAGAATGAGGAAAAGTGGTCTTTATGTCCTCCAGTAGCACAAGCGTATAGCAGCTAATACCACAGCATAAACTAACTATAAGCTTTCTTCAGAAGGAAAGTTTTTAGCCAAGATTTAAAAGTAGACAGGATGTCTGCCTCATGGATTAAAACTCATAGCTTTCTCCAGAGAAGAGGAGCCTGATAGCCAAAGGACAGTATCTGCATCCCTTTCTCTTTAGAGTTTTGGCTGTTTTTCAGTGCTTTGTCTTGTCCTTACCTAGACAAAGCTATGGGCTCATCTTTCTCTGTGACGGGGTGTGCTCTCTTTCATCCATTTTAGCATGAAAACTGGCCTTGGAGCTTAATTGCCTTACAGACAGAGTCGCCTATAGAGCTAGTCTACTGTCACCTTTTTGAACATACAGTATTTATGGATTAGTGCTTCTATGTTGATTGTGTATGTCCTCTTCTGTCTTCTTAAACCCAGTCGATTGTTTAAACTGGACCAAGTTGTGCTGGAGATAAATAAATGATAAATGAATTATCATTAACACCACATAAAAAATAAATAGAACAAGAATATAATATTGCATATCACGTCAATCTGAGGGAATAGTTTAATGTATGAATAACTGATGCTTTGGATTTTGCATTCTTAAGTGTGCTAACTGCTGAGCCATGCTCAACTTGTTGTGCTCCACTGAAATCACTCGCTGAAAGCCCAGCATGTTTTATAGTCCTCTTGTATTTGTCCCCACAAATGCTGTTCAGTCACTGATTTGCCTCTTCCAACTCACTTCAGTGTTTTTGCAAGTGACTACTTATGAGTATCGGGCACAATGTGAGTAACAGAGAGCAGTGTGTTTGTTTGTGCGTTCTATCTGGCAATTGTGACAGCAGCAGACATAAAACTGAGGAGGTCTTGCTACGATCGTGCCCAGACCATTTAGCTAGCTGTACTAGTTCCAGCTTTCTTTAAATAAAGTTTTTCTATTCAAATGGCTGCATTGTCTAAAGCAATTCACGGAAAAGAAGTTACACTGTCAACAGAATCATCAGTTTGTAAAGGGTATGAATCAAATGGCCTTTGTTTTTGTAATTCTTTGCTGGAATTCTGCAGCAGAGCATGTGAACGGTGCGGAGCGCCACGCAATAACCGCTCCCCGATCAGTAGGATGTTTGCTCATTCGCTCCACCGCTCAAAGTTGCGCCAGGGCGCTTGAAATCCGCTCCACGCTCACCTTAATTTTCCTGCCGCTCTGGTGAAATCGCTCCACGATCGCTCAAATTTTCTTGGGAAGGCATTTTCTGACATTTTTACCTTATATAATGGATACATGTGTATTGTCTTATTTAACTGGCTATAAAATTATTGCACTGTTTCCCAGCTGTGAATGTAACACCTCGCTCCATTCATGTTGCCCCACCTTTTCTATTTAACTGTTAATTTATTTTACTAAACTACATTAAAAAAGGTCACTTTGCACCCCATTGCAAATCTCTTACCACAACCATTACTTTATGTAAACCCGCTCTGTATTGTTAAGTATAGTTGGTCTATGTTTTTATGATATATTATCCCACTTTTTACTACACAATATGCGATCCTCATCTCGGCGATTGAAACATATACTATAACAGATTATAGGCACAGTCTACAGCATAGGCACTGGCCTAGGTTTTTAGTCAAACAAGAGAGAACGAAGAATCGAGTTTCAGGTTGACTGCAAAGCACAGATGGAACACATTGCAGAACTGGAAAAAAGTTTAGAACGTGAACGTAGCATGAGACTCAAAAGTGAGGAGAAAGAGGAGAAGCAGGAAACATTCACTGTAACCCAGCCTACAGGTGCGTCAAAGTTACCACGCATTCCCACAGTTACAGTGTGCATCAGTGTCCTACATCAACTTGCCTTCCTGAAGAGGCAAGCTGAGAAAAATGCCTGTAGAGAAGGAAAGCTGGCAGAGGCTTTGGTAGAAGAACAAGAGCTGAGGGTAAAATATGAGGAACAGCTGAAGACTAAAACTCAACATGACTCCAGATTCAAAGAACAGGAGGAGTAGATCAAGTCTCTGAAGAATCAAGTCTCACAATTGACAGCAGAGTTGAAACTTTCTTTGAAAAAATAACATCATGAGGCTTCCTCACAAACAGAGGAGTCCGTGAAAACTGTAGCTTCCTGTCAAAAAGAGGCACCCATGCAAAACAGGCCCCAAAGAAACACATGTGGTTCCACAGTCAGAGGCCCCACCATGAAAACGGGAGACAGAATACAAACGGAGGCTTCAGCGCAAACCCAAGCGTCTACATAAATGCTGGCCATCATCTGAATACAAGCCACCATCGAGACACAGGACTGTACATGAACCAAGGCCCCCCCACACATGGAAACCACCATCCAAACAGAGGCCTGCATGCAAACAGAAGATTTCCTCCCTACAGTGGCTATTAGACAAACACAGGTCACCAGGTTGCCAGAAGCACTTATGAAAAATCCAGCTTCAAACTGTTTTCTCATGTAAATAAAAGCAACAGCTTTTAATATACGCATTAAAAAAATAAACAAACAAAAACAAAAAAATAAAAAATAATTACCCCTCCGTGAACCGCCACCTTATCGTGGTGGAGGGGTTTGAGTGCTCAGATGATCCCAGAGCTACTGTATGTTGTCGGGGGCCCCTGGTAGGGTCTCCCATGGCAAACAGGTTCTGGGTGATGCGCCAGACCAAGAGCGGTTCAAGAGGTTCTCAATAAACTTGCCAGAACAAATACGTACATTAATGGGATAAAACTGTGAAATTCACTTTTTGAAGATTTGTGTCGATTCATACATATGTTTAAACAAATTATATTTAGGTATAAATGTTACAAAGTTCATGTTATATTTTCCTTATATGTATTGTTCATCTTGTATGACTGATATATATTGATATTGTCTTAAAAATATGTTTGATAATTCAATGTAACACAGATGTTTGTTATATTATTGCTTTGTTTCAACTGTAATTAGCTTCGCAAAGGTTATTCAAATGTTTGTTTGGGTCAGACAAAACAAGATTTTATGTTCTTTCTGCTCCATTTTGCTTATGGTAAATGTATGGCAAAGTGACTGTTTTTTCTAGGGAGTTTTACCATGGAGCAATAAATCTGAAGACATTGCATCCCTGCACCTTCAGATGGGGTGGAGGTCTCTGACTGTTTTCAGAGGCAAATAGGTGGGAAGAAGTGCCAGACCTCATTTGTATCCCTGCAAGGAGGTTTTGGAAAGCACCCCTTTAGGGATTGTATCATTCTGCTTGGGAACCTTAATTCCCATGTGGGAAATAACAGTAATTCCTGGAGCAGTGTGATCAGAAGAAATCGATCCAAAGCTCTGAAACTGAGTGGTGTTTTGTTATTGACTCATTTAAATCATGAATTGTCTATAATAACTTTCTCTGGTCCCCTCCCTGATCTGACCATTGATGACATTAGCTGCATGTCGTCATTCAACTGCTGGTTGTCTAGATGGTGTTTTTTTGGGGAATGCCTGGTCTGATTCAGGGAGACGGCATCCATCCCACTTTGGATGGTGCAGCTGTTCTTTCTAGGAATCTGGCCAAAGTTATTAGTCCTCCAAGACCCTGACAATCCAGGGTGCAGACCAGGAAGCAGAGTTGCAGTTTAACACACGTCTCTGCAGCTTCTCTACTGTTACCCAATCATTACTGCATTCAGACAGTGTCTTGCCGACAACCAAAATGTAATAAAGTATGAAAGATTCCCAAAGGAGTAAATCATGATAATCTAATTAAAATTGAAATAACACCAATTGAGGAAAAAGTTAAAATGACTAAATGTGGTTTATTAGGATCTCTTTCTTCAAAGGGTCTGCTAGTTATTGACTTGATTAGTGATAATCATATTTATTTATGTTGCCTTAAAGAAACTTGGATGCAGCAAGAGCATTATGTGAGCATAAATGAGGCAAGTCCTTCTAGTTATTTAAATATTCACATACCCAGAAATTCTGGTGGAGGAGGAGGAGTAGCAACTATCTTTCAGTCTGACTTACTGATTACTCCAAATGCAGTTAATAATTGCAACTCTTTTGAACATTTAACCCTTAGTTTCCCTCATCCAAATTGCAAAGCAAGAAAACCTCTTCTTTTTTGTTACTTTGTATCTTCCTCCAGGTCCTTACTCTGAATTTTTAGAGGGGTTTTTAGTGTTCCTTTCTGATTTGGTTTTAAATACTGACAGGGTCATCATAGTGGTGGATTTTAACATCCTTTCTGACACTGAAGGTGATAGCTTAAGTGCAGCATTTAATGCTATCTTAGATGCTATTGGCTTTGTTCAAAATGTGAATAGTCCCACACATTCTCATCTTTATACTTTGGACCTTGTGGTGACATATTGCATAGAATGTGAAGAAATAACAGTATTTCCTCACAATCCTGTCCTCTCTGACCATTTTTAATAACCTTCAGAATTACTTTAACAAAGTTCTCCTCCCTCAAAAGAAGGTTTCACTTTAGCAGGTCATTATCAGATAGTGCAGTCATGAATTCTAAAGAACCTGTTTCACTTTCTCTCTCTCTGTGTCGCTGAGCAGTGCTGCAGAGGGCAAAAGTTTAGTTTATTCCCCTTCACAGGTTGATGATTTTGTTGATGGGGTTGCTAGTTCTCTGCGTACTACTTTAGAAAACGCATCCCCGTTAAAAAATAAAAACTTTAAAAATAGAAAGCTGGCTCCCTGGTTTAATGCAGAGCTGCACACTCTAAAGCAAAATGCTGGGAAACTGGAGAGAAAGTCGTGCTCCACAGACCTATGGGAATTCTACCTAGTCTGGGAAAATAGTTCCAGTCCTTAAATAGCTTTTAAGGTTGCTGTGATTAAACCTTTACTTAAGAAACAGGCTCTTGACCCCGATGACTTGGTTAATTATAGACTTATATCCAATCTTCCTTTCTTATCTAAAATTCTAAAGAAAGAATTTGCCAAACAAGTTTGCAAACACTTACACCATAATGAACTTTTTGAAGAGTTTCAGTCTGGCTTCAGAGTTCATTATAGCACTTAAACATCTCTGGTAAAATTCGCTAATGATATTTTCATGGTCTCAGAAGATGGACTTGTATCTGTGTTTGTCCTGTTGGATCTCAATGCTGCATTTTATACAGTTGATCATGATATTCTTTTAGAATGACTTGAATATTTTGTAGGAATTAAAGGAACAGCACTGCACAGGTGTAAATCTTATCCATCTAATTGATTTCAGTTTGTTCACGTTAATGACAGATCTTCCTCATGTTTAAGGGTTACCTGTGGAGTACCACAGGCATCAGTGCTAGGACCAAATCTCTTTACTATATACAGTATATGTTCCCAATCGGTAGAATTATTAGACAGCATGGGATTAATTTTCACTGTTATGCTGATGATACCCAGCTATATCTGTCTATAATCCAGATGAAGCTAACCCATTACATAGATTACAGGCATGTCTTGAAGACATAAAAACCTGGATGACTCTAAATTTTTTTCTCCTGAATGCAGACAAAGCAGAAGTTATATAGTCTTTGAGGAAGAAGCTGATTAGTCGGTCACTTCATTTGGATGGGATTAAACTGATTTCAGATAATAAAGTAAAAATTGGTGTTATATTTGATGAGGACATTTCATTTAAATAAATTTTGTCGCCACAAAACAGACTCTTTATTTTTTATATATTAAGTTTATTCTTCTTCCGTCAACCTTAACAGCTGGACACATCCACACAATATAGGTGTCAAAACGCCCGTCTGGGTCCTGGCAGGTGAGCTATCATTTTTAAAGCAATTGGAGTTACTATGGCGATGTAATTCACACAAAACCAAGCATAAAAATCCCATATGAATGAACGAGGGAGAGGGGAGGAAGAAAATATAAAAATCCACTATTATTGAGCCTTTGCTATGTGGTCATACATTCACCTATAAACACAGCTTAAAGATAAATCCTTCATCTTTCAAACTGAAAATGTTATGTTGATAACTGCTACAGTTTTTCTAAAATCAGTCGTCAAGCACCACAAAGTTTGAGGAAAATCCTGAATCCAAGAGCATGTCACATGACTTTTCAGAGTGAGGGAGAGACATTTTTTTTTTTTTTTTGATCTGGCATTCTAAAATTTTCTCCAGCTAAAAAAAATGCAATATTGATTGTTTTTCTTAAGTGAGATTAGCAAAGTTTATTTTATCTTTTTCAATGAAAAGATGACTTAGAGATTGAAATTTTAACAGATTTTTTGTATTTTTATTTTTTTGTTGCTTTACTTATTTTTTTTTTTTTACCCAAAAATAAAAACCAAGCAGATCTTATTTCTTAAAAAGCAATCTTGTATTTACTGGTGCCTAATTATTTAAGCTTTCTAGTGTAAATCATTTGTGAGAGGTTTCATGCATAATACCAACTCTTGCTGGCACATCTGGTTATTTGCTTCTCCATTAGCTCCCCTGTGTTTGGCTTTAGTGCACTTGGTTTACATTAAGATCCCCATTAGTGTCAGAGATGCTGTTTGATGCCCCTTAACTAAGTGGGATAGTTAAACAGAGGGAAGAGCTCAGCCTCTTCACCATCTTTAAAAAGTACAGGTGTTTTTTACTGGGACATGTGCATGTTTCTTATTATTTTCTAATGGTTAGTACTTCTAAAAGGGACTGTTTGCTTCTGTGTGACCAGTTTTCCTGGATAAGAGTAAGTCCGGTTATACAGGCTGCTCCCCTCTGGAACTTGTCTTGATTGGTTAGGGGATGACGGGGTGGGAGAGGCAATCTGTCTGTTAGGATCTCAGCCTAGCTGAGTCTATAGGGAGTAGAGCCTTCACAGCCTCTTCCTCATGGAAAGATGAGGTCTTCATTACTGATAAGCCTCCTGCTTTGCAACCAAGCGGTTTCAGATTTCCTTCAAAGATTTACTAAATGGATCTTTGGACAAATCCTTAAATGAAAAATATATTTTTTTTCTATTTCAAGACTTCTGTAACAAAGTGGAAATCAGGTTAAGTGAGTACCACACTTAGCCAATCACTGGTTAAAGAACCAACCAGTACCCCACCTGATTTGTAAAGGATTTATACAAACGAACATCTAAGTAAAGTACACCTGACTTGTGCTGAGAGGAAGTGGAGAGCGGAAGCTAGAATGAGGCCTGAGGAGTCCGTAAAGGAGGTATGAAGTGTGGGTGCAGCGAGAAGAGCAGGAATCAGCTGTTTTCGATGTGAACTTCCAGCACCATGCCAAACCTGCTTTCAGCCCTGCACAAGAAAAACAAACTCCTTCTTCTTCTACTTTTTATGGTCTTCAGCGAGCAGGTATGGTGCTAATTATTGTCAGATAAAATACCCAAACATTTTTCTTTATCTCCTATTATTAAATGTGTTTTTATTCATATATGGTAGGATTTTCAGATGAAAACCCATCATTAAAATACAACTGTTGAGCACCTTGTCTTTGAGAGTAGCAGTGAAGTATCTGAACTGACGAAAGACATGAAAGATGAATAGAAATTTCAATGGAATTTAAATGAATTAAATGGTCCTTTGCTGGAGATGTCTCTTCTTGATGAGTTATGGATCAGATTGCTCCTTGTCATTAGGCTTATGAGAACTTTTGTGCAGAATAGAAATCAGAATGAGTCTCAAAGTTTGAAGTTTAGATGCTGCAGTGGAACTGATCTCTCAAGAAACAGAAAATCAGCACTAAGTGGTAACCATGGGAAGTTTTAAAAAGTCAAGCTACCTAGAAATAGACATAGACAATAGAAATCTATATTATTAAGTAGTATGAAAAATTTTACTTTTTCTCTCTAATAGAAATTGCTTGTTAAATTGTCTTAACAGGTTAGATTGTTACTTTAAGCAGAAAATATTTCCCTAAAATCTATCCTGATCAAACACTCCCACCAAGTGGGTCAATTCAGAAACTGCAGAATCAAACTGTAAAATAACGGTCTATAGACACTAAGGAAATACAACAGAAATGTCGTGCAAACATAAGCGCACTTTATGATTAGTTTGAAACTAGAGGTGTCAAGCATTTGTTTTTGTAAATGTTTAATGTAAACTGTAAATAAGTACATAGCATGTTGAAATGTTTTTACACCTCTATGGTTTACAATATGATGACATTTAACCAGGAAATATTTAGAATAGAGGAAAATTCCACTGAAATAAATATTTTGTCCATTTAGTAATCATATATATATATTTTAACCTTCACAATCAAAATCTATAAACATTATGGAACTCTCCAGGTCTAATATATCCTTGTAAAATTATGATCAAACCCATTTCATGATCAAAGACATCTATTCAACCAAACATGTCATGTTGATATAGTAAATTCCGGATTCATTCCCTAATAATGTCAATATGCATCTTTACAGACAGAACAGGCCAAAAAAGGTTGTGTATTCTGTGTTTTCTGTGAAGAAAGTAGAAAAAACTGTGTCCTTTAACATCAACTGGAGCATTGAGTTTCTTTGTAGCTTAAAGAAAGTTGTATAACAGATCTAAGAGTTACTGCTTGACCTTTGTCACCTTCGATCATTATTAATGTAGAGGATGATTCAGAAGATGAATTCAAGTGATGTGGTTCCTCAAAAATGGGTTTGAAACTAGAAAGATACATGAATAAGAAAAATTAGTCATTTAAATTATAAATTAAAGGAATATTAACGGAATAGTTCCAGTGCCGATATAAAACACACACACACACGAAAAAAAAAATGACAACATCAACGATAAAAAAAACAAAACATTAAACATTACATTAAATTACATGCTTAGCATTAAAGGAACCTTTTTTTTCTTAAAACCTAAGTGGTAGCAACAATTAATGGAGTGGTTCTGAAAATGTTATATTATCCTCATACAGACTAAATAACATACATATAATATGTTTGTACTGATTTATTTACAAAAATATATTATTTGGTTTTAGTTCTATAGCCCAAAGCCTTCGGTCAACTTATCCTTCCATATTGCTTTTGGGTGTGGACATTTGTGATCTTAGTTGGTTGTATTTTCTTACACTGAATTATAGTTAATCATAAATTTAGTCATTCAAAGGTTCAAAATAAATATTTTAAGTATTATTGTATTTTACTGGAAAGTTTAGGCCACCTGTGTCTCTGATTAGAAAAATCAAGCCTCTAACTGTTTGTGTTGAGTTTAGCACTAGCTGTTTAAATCAGAACACCATGTTATCAACATTTATAGAATATTATCAGCTATTTATGTTTTTATTCAGAAGACCAGGAAACATCTTATATTTCTTTATGTTTCTTGCTGCTTTTCTTTTATGCAAACATAATCTTACATTTTGATAAAGGACACCAGTGATGAAGAAGATTTATCACAAGCAGGATTACTGTTATATACAATCATAAAGTTTATCATATCATATGTATAAGGAATATGAAAAAATCTGGATTGATATAAATTTCACTAGTGTCCTGAGATCAAGCAGCACCTGTCCTAGTCCTTGAACCCTAAGCAGCAATTGTGTGACTCTTGCTTTTCAAGAGAGTATAGTAACGAGAAACTGTCAATTTATTTTGTAGAGCTAAAGAGGAAGTTTTTTGTTTTTGCATTTTATTATATTAACTTTGGCTTGCCCTCTTGCGGCTGTCACCAAGAGATGGTTGGTTCTCCTTAAAAAAAGAAAAGACATCTCTGTTAAAACTAAAAAGACAGTTTTAAACTAAAAAGAAATAAATATTATATTAATACAGCATTGCATATACACTTTGCATTTCACTCCATATGAATGAAAAACACATTCAAGCTAAACCAGGCAGTCATATTTTTTGGCATACCAGAAAATATAAATAGGATACCTTATATTTATATTTGCGCAGCTGATAAGTATTTTTTGTAATTTATGTCAAAAGAGTGACCAGATAATTTGTGCTTAAAATATACGGGTGCTCTGTTTACGCTGGTGAAAACTCAGCAGACTAAATGTAGGAAGTGGCCCCAAAGGTAGGGCACCCTGATCTAGTTTACTTAATCTAGATATTTGAGCATTTTGGAATCTAAACCCTATATTCTGGGAACTTTTCACATTTTCCGGGCTTTCTACTAAGTCAGTTTTTCTGTCAATGTTTTTTGTAGGTTTTGCTAAAAAAAAAAAAAAAATAAATAAAAAATGTATATATATATATATATATATATATAATATATATATAAATATCTATTAGAATAGGACTGTATATATCTTTAATCTAGATATCTTCCTATTCAGTTTCCTAGTTTTAAAAATTGTTGAATTTTCTTTTCTTCGTCTCTGTGTGGAAGGCGACAGGCTCCTTGCTGGAAAGTATAATTTCTAAACGCACGGAGTACAAGGAGAACTGTAACAGAACCCTGGCTTCTACTCCATTCCCAGCAAATGGTGAGCCCCTATCAACCAGCAGTCAGACTGATTTATATGAGTACGAACTACGTAAACATCATGTTCCTGTTCTTTTTTAGGAAACTACTGTAAAGGAACTTTTGATAAGTTTGTGTGCTGGCCCCATTCATCTCCAGGGAATGTCTCTGTCCCCTGTCCTCCCTTCCTACCATGGATCACAGAGGGTATTGTTGTCACTAATACTGAATATCACGTATAAAGACACCTTTATTAGACTGTTGTTTCCATGCTTACTTCAACCGTTGATTAATTTGGAATGAGTGTCAACATTTATCATCGCAGAAGCTAGTCTCAGTCAATGGATGTTTGAAACTATGAATATTTTATATTTTTGGAGTGATGTTTGCATTGGATCGGCTCATGCTCAGGGTTTCAAACACCTACAATTTATTACATTTAAATGTTAACACTGAAGAACCAAGATCTGCACTCTGTTTCCAGGTTTTGTATTTAGATATGTATATATATATATTCCACTTTTTGATAAAGTATTTTACACACTGTTACTTGAGTGTAGTATAAACTGTTATGGGGTCATTATACTTAGAAATGTGCAACCCCATGCACACTTTGTAAAGTTAGTAGAATTAGAGCCAATACAATTTAGTTTTAAAAAAGTAAGTCTATTCATAAACATAAATATACATATGAGATATGTTCTTTTTAACTTGATTTTTAAAACCATTTTTTGTCAGATGATTTTGTAAACCCATAAAATCCAATTTTTTTAACCTTGCAGTGTGGAGCCAAGCAAAAGAACCAAGCAATCTTTAGTTCTAGATTTTTTAGTATATTACTATGATTTTCTTTAATGCTTTGTGTAATAGAAATTCAACTGATTAAATGCAGCTAAAAAAACAAAGGAATGGCCATTTAAGTTTTGAACCAAAGGAAAGAAGTAGATGCTATTTTTAGTTCCTACCAGTTTCCCTCTTATGGAATTCTCCCAGCACTTATATCCTTTAGGTCCCTATGTCACCATTTATTTTAGCTGTCATAAACCAACATTGCTAGAAACAAGATAATGTAAAGCTGGGAAGGTTTCAGTAAAATGGCAGGGAGAGCAGTTATCTTTCTCAACAGAAAGGAGAAACTTAAGAAATTTAAAGTTGTAGTGAAATCATACTTAAATATCAAATCATTTTGGCTTGAATATAAATGTACTCTTTATCAGACCATATTGTCCCAAATTTTAGAAATTTGGGACAATTCTATTAAAAAAAAAACATCCTATCTTAAAATCAGTTATTTATGCAGGCCAGTTAGTTATACGTCAGCCTAAACACCTAAATTTGGCCAATCATATATCAAAGGTCATCTGTCAATCAAATTTTTCTGGTCATAGCATCTTGATTTATATGTCGCAGCTAATATACGAAACGGTTGAAACAAGAAATATGAATCATTTCCTTTACCATTGAGTTCCATCCCAGTGTTCACGGGGATGGACGTCTGTGTCTTCAGCAGGCGTAGAGCTAACAGAACTGGCAGCGTTGCGAGGCAAGGGCTCAAACATGGACGGCTGGAAGCCTTCTACACCAAACCAAGCTTCTGCCGCCCTGGCGTCCTCTTCCACAACATCTTCTTCCCCGATTTCCTCCTCTAAATAAAAAATGTATGCGGAGGAGACTCATCCATGACCTCGGACACAAAACTCTCCTCTTGCATGTTTCCGCTGTCCATAGCGTTTTTTGACAGTGTCGTTTCTAAGTCACCAATTTAGTGCTACTTGATCCCAACGGAATTTCCCATTGGGAACCTACTAGTCGCTAACTGGTTCACAAGATGCTTCCGACAAACTGGCCACAACCAAACGTGCTTGCAAACAATCCCACTCCCTTTATAATCGACCAATCACATTCATTTTATTCACTCATGTAACACTCGGGAGAATTTGGAAATTCAACGGTTGGAACATCCGCTTCCCTACGACTTTAAGATTAAACATAAATGATCCAAACATCCTCACATCTCTATCATGAAAATAGCTCAAAGTTAATACACTTGAAAAGATTATGCTTACTGCTACTATATTCTAAATCTAAATGTATCTTGTTGCATCAGGTGGTAACAGGAGAGCACATCGGGAATGCTTAGAGAATGGGAGCTGGAGGCAGTTGGAGAACTCCACAGATCCCTGGAGAGACCATTCTGAATGTTTGGAACACCAATACTTCAAAGACATGGTGGATAGATTTTTAAAGTTTGATTTGTCTTTATGAATTATAATTCAAATGTGTTAAAATGATGCTAGAGTTATTTTATTTTTAATTAAATCTCTTTTTGTTTTCAGGAGGATCAAATACCTCGCGACTCTGCCCTCAGGCTCATCTCTGTCATTGGTTATTCGTTGTCGCTAGTGTCCCTCTCTCTGGCCACTCTGCTCATGGGAATGCTAAGGTCAGTTCTCATTAGACAAGAAGTTAGAAATTTAACAAGACTTGCTGTAGCTCAACTGTAAATGTGAGGAAAAAAGTACTGGGGATAACTTTTAGACGCCCAGCTATCTTCCAGCCAAACTTATATTAAAGTATAATGGAATTAACCTTTTTCAGTAAGTGCGCCAATGTATTTAAGTTGTAATTTTCTTCTTTGCTCCAGCAGAGCCATGCTGAATAGGCCATTGACTTGCCTTAAATGTATATAGAGCTGGGTGGAAAGGCAGCTGGTTCTCTGTAAGAAGTGATTAATGAGACTATGGAGGCGATTAACTATCACTAACAGCATTATAAACCACAAAGATGTCCTACCTGTACCTCCATTACTTTAATTTCCTCCTACCAAATGAGCAGCGCCCTTGCATTGATAATGCTGTTAGTGTTGTGCAGGAAGCACCAATTAATGTATCCTCACTCTTCCTGTATCTTCTTACCAGGAAGCTCCATTGCACCAGAAACTACATTCACATGA
This sequence comes from Cyprinodon variegatus, assembly GCF_000732505.1. Classification (NCBI taxonomy): domain Eukaryota; kingdom Metazoa; phylum Chordata; class Actinopteri; order Cyprinodontiformes; family Cyprinodontidae; genus Cyprinodon; species Cyprinodon variegatus. The sequence continues at coordinate 239,239 of NW_015150991.1, read as the reverse complement.
ACCTTTTTGTGTCATTCATCCTGAGAGCTGCGGCCATCATTTCAAAGGAAATTATCTTCCAGCTCATGTATTCCAATTCACCGGATGACGACCATGGATGGAACTTCTATAGCTCAGCTGTACTATAACCTCTGCCTTTTTTATGTACATTTATATATGGACAAAATTGTTGGTACCCCTAATTAAATGAAAGAAAAACCTACAATGGTCACAGAAATAGTCCAAATCTGACTGGAGTAATAATAAATAAATATTAAATAATAAGAAACCAAAATAAGAAAGATTTTTTTCTACAATTGTGCTGCTGAAGGTGGCTGCGCGTTGGAGTTCTGTAGGCTTGACTCTGATAATCTTTTTTATGAGACCTGTAGTTTCTCTGTTTGTGGATCAGAATTTCCCATTTCTGATGTTTTTTGCTTTTGGTGTTGAATGCTGCAAAACCGGGAGGATTTTTTTCCCCCTTTTTGGATACTTGTTTCAGTGCATACGAACAGCAACCATAGCAAGTTTTACAGCCGAGAGCAGCTAATTAACACCTTTAAAGCTGAGATAACACATTGATTACTTCCTCTAATACCAGATGAGTTGAAAAGGTGGCACCAGGGATGCAAAGCAGGAGAAGGGACTCTGGAGGAACAAGAAAATTGAGCCATCTCTTCCATCAATCATCATGGGTAACATGAAATCATTAGGAAACAAGAACCCAGCCATTAGTATGGTTAATGCCATATTATATGTTTTACTAAAACGTGGCTGCAGGATCATATCTCGGACTCCAGCGTCTCTCTCTGCTAGGCTTTCTGATCTTAAGAGCAGACATAGGTTTAAAGAAGACTCAAAAGAGAATTGAAAGGGGGTGTGTCGACAGTGTTTGTCAATAACAGATGGTGTCATCCAGGCCATGTTACTTTGAAGACTTCTCACTCCAGCCAAGATATTGAAGTGTTGGCATTTGGTTTCTGACCATATTATTTGCCCAGAGAGTTTACCAGTGTTCTGGTTACATTCTACCTTCTGCTGTTGCCGACAGTGCATGTGAAGTAATCAGTTTCATTGTTGCTGAGCTACAGAGACAACAGACAAATGCATTGTCTCGCTCTCTGCTAAACTGCCAATGTTCCAAAAGTTTGTCAGCTGCTCTATTAGAGAAAAACAAATCCGGACGTGTTTTATAGAAATTTCAAGGACTCCTGCATGTCTCAAATAAGACCTCTTCTTAGGAAATTAGAATAGAATTCAGCCTTATTGTCATTCCACTGTCACAAGTACAGAGCAACGAAATGATTTCTCTGCATTTAACCCATCCCCTTGGGGAGCAGTGGGCTGCCATTGCGCAGCGCCCAGGGAGCAGTGAAGGGATAAGAGTCTAGCTCAGGGACCCAAGTGGCAGTGGGGGATCGAACTCACAACCTTAGGATTCAAAGCCTATGCCCTATGCTCCAGCCACTCCCTTAATTAGGTCACAATGTCTCTTGCCCACAGTCACATGGACATAATACCCTCCTCTTTCGTTGACACCACTGTTTCTATGAGTTCGTTATCAGCCAAATCAGAAGATCGTGCTGTGCCCTCCGCCTATCACCATCTGTCTCTAAAAGTCAAATGAAGAGGAGCCTAGAGAAACTGAATTGTAATCAGTCACCAGGTAAAGATGGTGTCAGCCCCAGAGTCCTGAAGGCCTGTGGGATTCTACAGCACCTCTGCAACCTTAGTCTGAGACAGGATACAGTTCCAGTGATGTGGAAGACCTTCTGCCTTGTTCCAGTAGCAAAGACGACTCAGCCAAGTGTCCCCATTAACTATAGGCCTGTCGCCCTGACATCCCACATCATGAAAGTTCATATGAAACCTCTGTTGGTTCACCTCAGCAAACAAACAAGCAGCTATCAGGACCTCCTGCAGTTTACTTTTCATCATTAAGTTGGAAATAAAGATGCTGTCATAAACCTGCTTCAGCAAACCCCATTTAGACAAAGCAGACAGTACTGGGAGCATCATGTTCTTTAAGTTCTCCAGTGCATTTATTGCAATTCAGCCTGACTTACTATGTGAGAAACCTCGGAAGGCTAAGGTAGAAGCATCAACAATCGCTTGGATCAAAGACTACCTGACAAATAGACCATAGTTGTTTAGACTGCAGGGTCAACTGTTTAATCAAGTAGTCAACAGCACAAGAGCACCACTGGGGGTTTTACTCTCACCTTTCATTTTTACACTGTACACCTCTAACTTCCAGTACCAGAGTCCTGTAACCTACAGAAATAGTCAGATGACTTTCCAGTCATTGGGTGCATCAAAGATGGACAAGAAGCCAAGTAAAGAGAGCTAGTGAACTACTTTGTGGCATGGTGTGGAAACATTCATAAATAGGAACAAATTTAATCCTGTTGACATGATGGGAGAAGAAGTAGAGGTGGTGCATACCTTGGTGCTCATCTTGACAATAAACTAGATTGGAAACACAACTGTGAAGGCGTCTACAAAAAGGGACAGAGCAGATTGTACTTTCTAAGGGAGCATAGTTCCTTAGGCGTTGGCAACAAGATGCTTTTGTCTTTTGTGAAGAGTGCGATCTCTTCCTCTATGATCTGCCAGGGTAACAGCACCAGAGCAAATGACCTAAAAAAAACTCAGCAAGTGAATAAAGAAGGCCGGCTCTGTTCGATGGAACTCCTCTGAAACTTCTGGGGATTAGTTCACAAAGAAAAATTTATCATAAAATTATTAATATTATGTACAATGGTGAACATCTTCTTTAGAAGATATTTAAACAACCAAGTGTCTCCAGTAAAATGCTTCTCCAGATGCGGTGCAAGACAGACTGGTACAGAAGATCCTTATAGCCTATAGCAACATTTTATTTCCCTTTGTGATTCATAAAGTATTTATGAATTGAAGGCCTGGGAAAAAAAACTCTGGTACCCCTCATTTTTTGTTGTAAAACCTTATGAGGCAATAGCAGCCTTCAAATGATTCCTATAATGTTCAGTGAGAACTGCTAAATACCTGCTGCACCTCTCAGTAGGTATTTTGGTTCTCACCTTCTTGAGCAAACTGCTCCAGTTGTCTCAGGTTTAAAAGGTGTATTTAGGTCACGGCTCATAGAAGGCCACTTCAGAATAGTTCAATGTTTGCCTTTCAGTTGTTTTGGAGTGTTTAGCTGTGTGCTTTTTGGTCATTATCCTGTTGCGAGACTCATGACCCATGACTGAAACCAGGTTTTCTGAAAATGGGCAGCACATTTATCTCTAGAATCTCTTTGTAGTCTCAAGATTTACACTGTACAAGACACCCTATGTTAGATGAAGCAAAGCAGCCCCCTAATATAACAGAGCCTACTATAAACTTCACAATAGGGACAGTGTTCTTTTCATGATGTTTCATTATGCTAAAGATAAATGAAACATATTGGCAAAAAATTTCACCAAATAAACAGATTTTCTCTAATTTATCCATAGGAGATTCTCCCAGAAGCTTTGTATCTTGTCAATGTTTAATTTGGCTAATTCCTGTCTGGCTTTTTTATGATTTGTTTTAAACAAGTGTCCTCCTTAGTCATTTCCCATTTAGTCCATTTGGGCTAAAACAAAAATGGATGCTGTGATCTGATACTAATGTTTGTTGGGGTTCAAATACAGCTTAAATTCCTAGAAGTGTTTTTTTTTTTTTTTTTTTTTTCTCTCGGGGACTCTCTTATAACCATTAATATTAGTCGTCTCTTTGATTGTTCATCCATTTCCCTCCTGCATCCATGTCCTAGGAGTTTGGTTACAGTCCTATGGATCTTAAATATCTGAATAATACTATAGTCACAGGAACACCAAACTGATTGGAGATGGTCTCACATTCTGCTTGTCTGCAATTTTCTTCTAATTCTTCTGCGACAATTCTTTCCTTCACTTCCTCTGGTCCATGTTGAGTGTGATACACACCATGTCACCAAACAGCACAGTAACTACCTCCAGTCATACAGTATATACAGACCCACTGACTGATTGTAGAAACCTTTGATTCTAAGTAGTGGACACACCTTAATTGAACATGTCCTTTTTGTCATTTGTAGAAATACCATTATTTTTATTCCAGGCCTTTTTCAAGAGTAGATTTCTTAAACTCATTCTTGAATCAAGATAAAACGGCAATGTCTGAATTTCACTGGGTGATTTTCATGAAATTGTTAATTATTTTTATTATTGCTTTTGTAAAATTCTAATTATTTCTGTGACCATTCCGTTGTTGTTTCTTTTTTTCATTAAAAAAGGAGTACCAACAATTTTGTCCACGTGTTTACCTGTGTCCAATGTGTACAGCTTCAGCATGATCTTATTCCTCAACAGATAGGACTACTGTGCAAATTCTCCAAAGTTTGCATGGAGTACTTCGTGGCATGTAATTTCTTCTGGCTCTTGGTGGAGGCCATTTTTCTTCACACACTGCTCTTCACGGCTGTGCTGACCAAGAGATGCCTGCTGAAGAAATACCTGCTGCTGGGATGGGGTAAATCCTCCATGCTTTCATACCTAATGCTGATACACCACAATTTCCCCACTGTGGGACAAAATAGGATTATTCTATTATTTACGCAGGTTTTGTTAATGGGAAGGACACGGCAGATTAAATCTTGGGTATGCTGGGGCTTTAAAAATGTGCATCTATAGTGTGTTTTTACTATTATAATCTATTTAGGTGTCATTAGCCTTCTTGTTGAAAAATCACCATCAACTGCATGTTGTTGAAATTTTTCAGCACTGTCGGTAGGTATGGAAACCTTTCACATTTAAACCGATATGCTTAGAGAGGGATTTTTACTGGAACTTAATGATACCGATTTTCTGTATCATTGTGTGTATTTGTCAGTCAATACATTTGAATTTGTTTAATAATAAAATCTCAAAACTTAAACCTCATCTTAAACTCTAAATTATGATACACCTGCCTTACAGGCAGTGTCACTGTTGACACTGACATCACCAAATGTTTAGAAAATGTAATCTCCAAAAATGCAGGACAGGTAACAGTTCTGAAAGCAGGAGTTGTAGCCATAGATATTAGGCTGCCACCTTTAAGCTTTGAGACAAAAAAAATGTGTGGTTAAATAGGTCCACCCTCAGATATAGGCTTGCTTTAAATATAGCAGTAAAAAGTGTAATCTGCATTGCATTTAGAAAAGTGGATCCATACTTCAGAGCACTTTTTATGAGTCATGCTTTTAATGTAGACTGTAAAATGTGGCTAAGACGTCATTGTGCCCATGCAATGCTGTTTTCGTCAATTCTTCCTCTCCCTCAGTGTCTCCATGATGGGTTTAGATACAGAGACATGGTACTATTTGATTTTACAAAAATGGATACTGATGGAATTAGGTGGAATCTGGCACCTATCCCTAATTTTACGTGCACAAGGTTTCATATCAAAGGAGTCTTTTTGATATTAATTACACCCTGATAATAAATACAAAATGAATTAAATGATGCTTTATTATAACAACATTCAGAAGTTTCCTCTCCTTTTAATGAACCCACATTTGGTTGAGAAGTTGTAGCCAATTGGGTGAATTGATTCACGTTACAGTGTCGGCAACGGTAATTATAGCAACACAAATGCAGGTTGAGTGACTCATCTGCAACAAAAGTAGAAGCCGTAAATATTTTCTATCTGCTACTATAGAGACATAATAAACAGACATGGTATATCATTTTTTTAATTTTATGTTTTTAAGCTAATTGAAGCTTAAAATAGGGTAGAATCTGACGTCCACTGTTCTGAGGTTTAAATGCAGCGAAAAGTCTTTTGACTGACTTATCAAAGAGGACCGAGTTATCTTTTTAATTTTTGTTCTGGTTATGTTTTTGAAAATAATTTTAATTTGTGGGATACAGGTTTAAAATACCAATGTTCTCTTGGAAAACAGCAACTCTTGCATCTGTCACTTTCCAGGAACTCCTGTCCTGTTCGTGACTCCATGGACAGTCGTTAAAATTGTATATGAAAACACAGGGTGAGTTTCTTAATTAAATGCATCGATTAAAATTTCTCATTACTCTAATAAACATGCTACTCCACATGTATTTTTTTGTTAAGGTGCTGGTCAATCGTGAACAGGTGGTTCTGGTGGATAATGAAAGGCCCGATTACTTTATCAGTTCTGGTAAGAATGTTTCTCAGGCACTTTTTCAGCATGCTCTCCAGATTTATAACAATTATTATATGTTTGTATTGTGTGTACAAACTGAAATCTACAACAATTCTATCTGATTCAATGTCGCATTTCATGTTCGCTGGTATTGTGATGATACAGTTATGCAGCTGTAGTCGCACAGAGATACTGTATGATACTATTTTAAACTAAATGCATTTTTACATGCAAAGTTTACTGTTATTTGTCATCTTAAAAAAGATAGGCCAAGTGCAATGCATTTAAATATACCATTAATGTATTTTGCAGGTCATTTTCATTATATTCATCAAAATTCTGAAGCTGTTGTTGTCCAAGCTGAAAGCCGATCAGGTGAAATTTACCGACTACAGATACAGGTACTCCATCCTCTATACCCAGTGTTACACGGACATTTAGTCAAAATGTTTGTAGGTTCCTCCTTTTGATTTGCTCTCACAATGTTAATTCCAAATCCCAACTTCAAACATTCCACACATAAGCTGGAGACATTAACGTCACTGAGTGATGAATCCCTCGATGCATTTCAGAAATTCCTTTCTATCTTTATTCTCCTTTCGTCTGAACCAGTATGAATTTATGAAGTTTCTTCTGTTTTCTTATTAGGAATAGTTATATTATAACAAATCTAATTCCCTGGATCTTGTATTTATACCCTTCAGTTTAGCCAGAGCAACGTTGGTGCTGATTCCCCTGCTGGGACTCCATGAAGTTGTCTTCCATGTACTAATAGATGAATGTGTGGAGGGTAATAGTCGCTATGCACGCAACTTTATCAACCTAACCCTAAGTTCCTTCCAGGTAACATAATAATAAAAATCATAATGTACATGTTGATCATTTGTGTATGTTCACAAAAAGCTCTAAAATGTTCTCCTTGCATTTTCAGGGCTTCCTGGTTGCTGTGCTTTACTGTTTTGCTAATGGAGAGGTATTGTCCTTTTTCGGGTTGTTGTTCTACATTAGTATAAAAAGCAGGAATAGTTGAGTTGAGGGAAACAGTACATGTATTCGGCAGAACCATGATGCCAAGCTGAACTATTTGAGAAAAAGTAATTCCTTGTCATTCCTAAATATGAAAAGAGTATTTTTTTTACATATTCATTAAATACATTTACATTAATTGATATTAGATTTTAAAATACAAATTTTGCAAAGATGTGATTCTAGAATAACAGTTTGATGGTTTTAAGCTTGAGCTAAAATGTCACAGTATCAAGGTGGTAACAAACAAATATAAGGAAATACAACATAAGATGTTTTTCATGTCTGTTCTTATAGATCATAAACACAAGAAGCTGAAAGAGGTTGTGAGCTTAGAAAATTGTGTGCTTAGATGAGTGCAAGATAAATCACAGTAATCTGTGGTGCATTTTAGTTCCCACATCCTGCAACAAACAATCTTTTTTAGCACCTATTTTTTTCTTTCTTGTCCACTAAGTAATATTGTAGAGGCCCGCAGATAGCCAAGGGGCAGTGTGCCGCAGCGACCTGGGGAGGATTTGGACATGATTCCTGTTTGATTTATGTAATGTTAGAGGAAACTGTTCAAAAAGCATGATGAAAAAATGTATTGGAGCTTTTTTTAGACTTTGCTTTGCCTCGTATCCAGTAGTCTAGTTGTAAAGAAAAACAAGGGGGATCGTAGAATTTTTCAGGTTTTTTTTTTAAAGCATACATAGACTAATTGTCATGATCTTATCTAAAGCTCGGACCTACATGCAGAGAAACCAATTCAGAGAGACCAGGGAAAAGGTTTAACAGGTTTTATTGAAGAAGTTAAACAGAGGGTGAAGTGTTGCTCTGAACACTGCTCAACCGGAACTGAAAAGTAAGGGGAAGACACAGCGGTTAGTTCAGGCTCAGTGGGGAAATTGACTCATGAACTTGGAGAAGAGGATTTGGTTGCCGACTCACGTTTCCAGAGAAGTAGTTGAATCCTTGACTCCTGTCTGTGTGCCGTAGTTCCAGTGTTTGTCTGATTCGGTGGAGGGCGGAACAGGGTTTACCCAGAATGCGGTTGATTGTTGGTGAACGGAGAAACTGACTGTCACTCAGATTTCCTGCGGTACTTGAACGGGTCGTAATGGAGAATAATCCCTTTCTCAGTGAGAAGCTCAAACGATCTCTTGGGGAAAGTGGATCCAAACCTCCTGTTTGAACCCCAGCTCAGTTTGAAGCTCAGATGATCCTTCCAGGGAGAGAAGGTCAGAGAAATCCAGTTTGCAGGATGACTTCCTGCCAAGAGGCACTGAAAACTCAGCATGA
>NW_015150991.1:227773-230057 GCF_000732505.1 Cyprinodon variegatus | reverse complement strand
ATTTACATTTAAAATAAGAAAACACAATTGCATTGTCTTATTTCAGGTGCATTTATCTCATTATCTTATTTTAGGACTAAGAATACTAATTCCATTGGATGATCATCTCATTTACCTACTCAAATGAATGGTAAATACACTAGATTGTTTTTGCAGTGTATCCCTTGTTTTTTATAAAAGCAGAAAGTTTCAATTCTAAATAAAATCAGTTTGTCAAAGCATTAGAGCTTTTAGTTTAATAGAGCCACATAAAATAATCCACGTATTTTCTGTTATTTTTCTCTGCAATAATGTAATCTGTCCAACAACATGTATGCAACATGACTTTAAAAAGTTCCAGTATACAACAAAAACTTTCAGTTCATCGTTGAAACTTTGCAAGGACCTGCCAATTTTAGAGCGATTTCAGAACTGTTGCTTATTTGTACAATTTATACAGTAGATAAGGATAAGGATTTTTAAACAAAAATTGTTCTTTACATAGTGAGAATAATAAAGAAATCATGTTTGTTTTTTCTTACCCTGTAGGTCCAAGCTGAGCTGAAAAAGCGCTGGCAACTGTTTTTGTTCACGAATCACTTCAAGGTCCACACCTGTTTTCGTGGCACAAATCTCAAGAACCTTTGGAAATGTACTCGACGGCAGCACAGAAAGCGCTCTCGACAGTTTGATTCTTACGGCAGAAACACCACTTTGATGGCTCGCCCACATCTCCTTCAGGTGGCTGTGCAAGGAGGAGTTGGCCCTCTTGGACGGGGACAGATTAGAGGCCATGGACTCGAGGGCTTTGAATCACCAGGGCTTGACTTTCTCACCAGGAAGAGTCTCTCCAGTAGCGATGGAGAGATGACCCAAGGGGAGACCATGGAGGAGATCCTGGAGGAGAGCCAGTTCTAAACCCAGTTGGTTTATAGGTAAAAATCAAAACTAGTGGGACTGAGAAAAATTAATATATTGGTTTCAGTAGAAGCAGTCAACTTTAGGGCTGGAGAAACACCTTATATTCTACCACGACATGGACCCCAGGAATTATATTAATGGGAGGTTTGATATAGTAAAGACTCTAACCCCAACTGTAATCATTTGTAAAAGAAAAAAAAGTAATGATATTTCCATTAAGATAAGCCCTGCTTCACAATGACTAGAACTTTTACCCATAAACCACTTAATATAACCACTGCTGTGACAGTTTCATACCCCTCACCCACTGGCAGAAAAACTTCTTTAAACCAGGGAACATCTTCTTTTAGTAGCAGTGGGAACAGCTCACTGACTCGTGTCTATCCAGGTCAAACAACTTAGTAAGCGACCCACATTAAAATCACCTCGCTCTGATCGGCATGCTGTGGGAAACCAGAACCGGGTTGACTCGCTAATTTACATGACACCATTAATCGCAACGTACGAACATCAACACACATCTAACAAGCCCAAATAACTCTGTTTACATTTGATAAACATGGTGCAGCACTGGTGAGAGGGATTCAGACAGATCAGAAGCAAAACCCTAAAGGACACTGACTACGCCCTGGCTTCCTTACATTGTTTACTTTCCTGATTTCTTTCGCACTGGTGACATCATCAACACTAACCAAGTGTGATGGTTTCACCAGACACGCAGCCACGGGGGGACAGAAGCCATGCAGCTTGCCAGCGAGGGGTTAAACCCAGCTTTTTTCGCCAATGGGAAGGGAGCCAAATTCCGATTGTTAGTGGGTCGACCCATGTTTGAAAATCCTGTGTTAACCTGCAACTTTTAGTGGGAAAGAGGCGTCAGTATCGGTTATAATAGAACACTGCTCGAAATCCCCACCTCCACCTGTAAATCGTTCTATGACTAGCCCCCTAAGTTTCTTTGAAAAGCAAATGGGTGTTCACACTGAATGCAGTGCTTGATCTGGTATTATTTCTAATGACATTTTATTGCTGCGCTGAACAAAGCACATGTGAATCCCACTGTTGTGTGAGTCTTCTTGCCCAGCATGGTCAAATTCAAATTTGACTGCAGCCCCCGAGCGGCAAAGTGAATGCACACTGCAAAAACTTGAAGTCTAAGTAAGTTATTTTTTCTTAAAATAATTGTATTTTTTTCTTGAATTGAGGGGGAAATTTAATTAATGGTAAATACGCTTAATTTAAGAAATTTTACTTATTTTTAGGTTAGTTTTCCAGTGCAGCCTGAAATCAGAAAGATTAGGAAGGAAATTGAAGGACTGGAAAAAAATTGAAATCTCGATAAGTCATTTTTTTTTTTTTAAGTTCTTGGATTGAGGAGGTAAAAGAG
>NW_015150991.1:223837-227601 GCF_000732505.1 Cyprinodon variegatus | reverse complement strand
ACACTTAATTTAAGACATTTTTACTTATTTCTAGATCATTTTTCCAGGGTTACATGATGCAGCCACAGCCTCTTTTTCCTTGCTGCTCCAGTTCTTCTAAGTATGATGGCTAGTGCTACCACTTTACTGCTGACAAAAAAACAAACCCTGAACCCTCCAGCCAGTGCAATGCTGAACCCTGAGCACAGTAGCAGGTTGTCCTCTGCCAATCTTAGGTAGCAGAAGGACAGCATAAAAACATCTCAGCCTTGGCTCAACAGTACTTTGTGAAAAGTTGATTTCAGTGTACATTAATTTCTGCAAAAATACTGACTTATGAAATTAATAGAGGAGAAACTTGGAATTTGTTATGTTGGAGAATGCCTCTGGTGACAAATACAGTATTCACTGGTTCCTTCTAGACCAGGGGTCAGCAACCCAAACTGTTCAAAGAGCCTTAGTGAACCAAAAAAAATAAAAACAAATCTGTCTGGAGCTGCAAAAAATGGAAGTTATACAACAGCCTCATATGACAACACAGTCTCTAAGTGTATTAGCCACTGTAAAAAAAGACTACGTGGGCTTACAATTTTTCAAAAACCTTCACGGAGCCACAAGGGAGGCATTAAAGAGCCGAATGCGGCTCTACAGGTGCAGGTTGCCGACCCCTGTTCTAGTGAATGTGATGAGACTTTAAATTGAAAGCCAACAGTCAAAGCCAGATGGTGTTTTCAACCTTAACTAATCACTTCAACTTAAGGAACTGAACCATCACCATCCTCTGAAGATCTGACCTTTAATTTTTCACTATTTATTTATTTTTTAAGTGTTCTTTCTTTTTGTTACAACTGAATTTTGAAATTTCTTTCTTTTCTGGTGCTGCTATGCCTCCTTGAGATCATCCATGAAAAGAGTATCCCTCAGTAACAATCAACAAAAATAAAAAACAATATTCCAATTAATTTAGATGTAAACTTTCCCAATGGGTTTTTGCAGTTTCTGAAGTCAAAAATGATTTTAGACATTCCTTGAAAAAAACTCACCATTTGTATAACAGGTCCATTAGGTAGTTAACGCGTGATAATCACTTCACATCAGTATTTGATTGACATTATACAAAAAAAAAGCATTATAAAAAAAAAAAAGTGTATTTTCTTACAATGTCCAAATCTATCAAAGGGGCAGTAACATTAGATTTTATGGTTAAAAACGTAGTTTTTTTTTTTTTTTGATAGTTTGTTTTTATAGACTGTCTCGCTGCTTGATTGTTGTTGTTTTTCTCTTGTACTAATGCATCTGTCTGTTTTGCTCTTACATAGAGTAATGTACAGAGGAGCTATTCTTATGTGAATAATGTTGTTAACAAACATATTTAGCACATGTACCAATACAGATGTGAAACATGTACTGTGATTTTAAGAATAATACCTAAAAGCATTTAAATATTGAAAAAGAGTCACAAACTTTGAATCTTTTCAACGCAATTTGTTTTTTTGTTTTTTTTTTACTTTTTTACTGTATTGATAAGAGTGAAGTTATGTAGGATTTCACAGGGATCTCAGAGGGCTAGTGTGACGTTTTTTAAGTTTCCATGTGGTAAATATCTGTATCTTATCCTATTGCAGAGATATACTTAATCTTTAATAATGAGGGAATTTAAATATATATTCTTAAAGGTTTTGGACACTAAGTCGCTAGATGTAGATATAGGTAGATATGTCAGCTGATTTATTGTTGGGAATCAGCTGATTTAAAGTCTGTGGGGATTGTTTTCACACAAACGTGAACTCTGAAAGCACAGAAACATCCATGCTAATACAAAGAGAGAGGGACAATAAAATCTTAGACTGTTATAATTGTTTAATATAGTGTTTTATCCTAATGAAATAAATTTTTTTTCAAAGGATCAAATTAACAACTAAGAAAAATCATTATTGGAGTGCAGACCTCCACCAAGTAGCTCATAACCCCTAACATATTGTGACCTCCACTCTAAGTTAATACCTGTATTCACAGAATCTTTCAAACTATTCCTGAAACAAATCATCACCAAAATGAAATAATTGGTTTTGTGAGTCACAGTATGCACCTTTTCTGAAAATGTCAGTAAAATCTGTCCATAACTTTTTTTGGTATTTCAAAAACAGACAGACAGACGAACCAATGCCAATGAAAACAAAGGTCCTTGGCGGAGATAAAAATTTGTTAGTGTGGTTGTTTCCTTGTCCTGTTAGCACCCAACTCATGGTTCATATATAAAATATTTAATGGCACAATAAACAAAGAATTGCTTTAATTGGCGGAAATATGCCCTGGATTATCTTACACACTGGAAAAAATCTAGATCTAGATAAGTCGTTATTTTTTTTAAGATGAGTGCATTTGTTCTTGGGTTGAAGGGGTAAAATAGGCATCTTGCCAATGGGGAAAGAACATTACACTTAAATTAGGAAAACACAATTGCATCGTCTTATTTCAAGTGCATTTTATCTAATTATCTTATTTTAAGAGTAATATTAATTCCATTGGCAAACTCATTTACCTACTCAATTTAAGGGTAAATACACTAAATATAAGAAATTTGACTTATTTATAGATCGTTTTTCCGGTGCAATGAGTCAAACTGGTTAAAAAAAGGGACCATTAAGGAATATGTTGATGGTCTAATTTGTACCCAGTATTCTTTGTTACCTTCATAGAAACTATGCAAAACTTAAGGATAGAATACGGCTGGTTTCCCATGTCGGGTTTATTCCTGTGTCTAGAGGCCCACTTACTGGCAATCACTGAATTGCCTCAAAACTCAATGGTCTCAAACCCTCAGGGGTCAGAGGCAAACAATACTGTTATAACAGCCAATAAAGTAATACCGGCCAATAACGGGATTTTGCCCAGCTTAAATTTAATGCAACCAATGATGTAATCCTTCAACAATAATAGAACTGTCTGTTTTTTTTACCTTATTGCTGCATCGTGAAAAAAAAGAGATGAAACAGTGTTAGCCGTGCATGATGGTGTATACGGTATTATGCTTCAATAGTTCTACTTCTGGCGCCCTTTGCTAATCAAAAATAATTGAAGAAGGACAGATCCTCATATTTATTCACTACACTGCATTTAGAAGACAGATTTGACCAATAGGCAATTGTGCATTATTAAGGACATTGGAGGCCATTTTAGGAATTACAAATATTAATTTAGGTTGCTGCTTATTCATTTATTTATATAAACTCACTGTTTCATGTATGGGAGAATATTTAAAAAAGAGCAGTGTTGAATTTGGTTTGTTCAGAAGGAGATTAGTGATCACATGATCAACAAGATCACTAATCCATAAGCAATATGAGTGTAAGTTGCCATCATATCATGTTCCTATAGGCGCTCCTTCCCTAATGGATGAGATCAGAAAAAAGTCAAAGGGTATTATGTATAATGTATAAAGTGCAATCTAAACAACTTATAAATTGTATCTAACCTTTACAATGTCAGAAATGGTATAATCTGTGATCTACTGTAAGCATCTGTAACCTGTTGTCAAAAACTATGAAATCACTTTTTTACATGGTCAGATAGTTATTTTACTCTAAAGCAAAACAAATTTCATTACAGCATCGTGGTAAACAAGTAAACATTCTCACTTTCAAAGAATTGTTTTTTTTTATACATTCTAGGTAAAAAAATGATGGACTTTCCATATATTTTCAGTTTAACCACTTAAATTAAAATAAGAGTATGGAAAGCAACTGTACATTTAGACTTGTCAATCTTCTCAGAGGATAATAAGT
>NW_015150991.1:222847-223242 GCF_000732505.1 Cyprinodon variegatus | reverse complement strand
CTAAATCTTCACAGAGCAATGATTACACATTTTTGCTAAAGACTGTATTGTCAATATCAGTGTGTTTGAAATCATTATATTAACATTCTAATCTTTCACACATATGTTAGCAGTATTAATCTTTTAATACAGACTTGTGTGATTTAATGTATTAAAATATAATTTAGACGGCCAGTTAAGTATATAAAAGTCATATCCTCTGGAGTGAGGTGTGCATATAAATACAATGTATTTGTTTTCTGACTGTGAATAACGCATTTGTACATAGGGCTTAACTTGCTTTACTTTCATGTGATACTTAAAATGATTTAAAAACATTACTGTATATTTTGAACTACCAAATGTTTGTACATATGAACAATTTGTGATGTGCGTGCACCAATAAAAGAAGTGAA
>NW_015150991.1:213473-222774 GCF_000732505.1 Cyprinodon variegatus | reverse complement strand
TCCATCCATCCATCCATCCATCCATCCATCCATCCATCCATCCATCCATCCATCCATCCATCCATCCATCCATCCATCCATCTTCTTCAGCTTATTCAGGGTGGGGTCGCGGGGGTAGCAGCTTCAGTAGGGAGGCCCAGACGTTAACTCTCCCCAGTCACTTGAACCAGCTCCTCCGGGGGAATCCCAAGGTGCTCCCAGGCCAGCCGAGAAACATAGTCCCTCCAGTGTGTCCTGGGTCTCCACCTGGACCTCCTCCCGGTGGGACGTCCCACCAACATGTCTTTCATTGAGGAAGCAGAGCCTAGGGGCTCCGGGTCAGGTTCTCTCATCTCTGGTGCTGAGGTCACTAAGGTGGTTAAAAAGCTCCTAGGTTGCAAGGCCCCAGGGGTGGATGTGATTCGCCCTGAGTACCTTGAGGCTCTGGATGTTGTGGGGCTTTTTTGGTTAACGCAACTCTGCCGCATTCCATGGACATCAGGGCCAGTTCCCCTGGATTGGCAGACTGAGGTGGTGGTCACTCTATTTAAAGAAGGGAACCGGAGGGTGTGTTCTAACTACAGAGGAATCACACTCTTAAGTCTCCCTGGTAAGGTCTATTCCGGGTCCATGGGATAGTTGAATCTTGGATTCAGGAGTAGCAGTGTGGTTTTGGGTTCTGTCCATGGAACATTGGATCAGCTGTCACCCTCAGCAGGATCCTGGAGGGTGCATGGGAGTTGGGGCTGCTGAGTCGCTGACTGGACCAGATGGGGCATTCGAACCGAGCCATGCGCTCCGGGGCTGGTCCGAACTCGACCCAGTAGCGGTATGCTTCCCCCTGCCTGCCTTACCATGCTTCCCCCCCGACAGGCACAGGGCCGCCGGTGTCCAGGCTACCGTCACTGGGTCGTGTTTGGTCGCTCCGTCCCCCGCTGGCTCCCTGCTCAGCACCAGCCCCGGAGCTCACAGCTCGGTTCTGCTGCACTGTAGTCAACCATATCCCGGACTATTTTTGAAATCCCCCCGGACATTTTTTAAAAGTATAAAAAGCAGGACGTATCTGGGAAAAAATGGGATCTGTCTGGTCACCCTACCATATCAACAATCTCAATGTTTCAGTGAGTGAGTGCTTGTTCCTACAGTATGATGAATCTTTGCTAAGCAGCTTCTCTTTTTGTAAACCTAGCAATCATTAAAGGAAGAAAACCTGTCATTTCATTCTGGGCCTTTTAACCAGGCTTTCATTAGGCTCATAGAACAGCAAATATGCCATTTTCAGCCCAACCAATGTTATACACCCTATTCAGATACCTTAAGGACCAGCATCAAATACCCTCTATAATCATTCCTTGACCCCGTTAATACCTCCCTCCAAAGAAATCCTGATTTTAACCCTTCCTTTCAAAAGAGTGGACATTCTCTCTGATGTACTCCAAGCACACAAACACAAAAAAATTGTCATTTAGCAACAAAACAATCATGATTTTATCGGCATTTTAAGTTTCAGAGTCCCTGTTTCACCGACCCTCTGTTTACTTGGCCATGTCATTAGAGTGGATTTTTTTCCAGTTAAATCTATAATCCAATACTTGTTTATCTCTATATCACCATGAAAACAATTCTTAACTGCAAATCAAAGAAGTCACTACATAGTAACACCTGGATAACACTGTTACTAAATATATACATCTGGAAAGCATCTAATTTGGAGAAAAAGACAGTATTACTGTATTCATAAATGTTTGGAACACATTATTAAAATCCCAATAAATAAATTACACCTTGGGGCCATGCCACGCACATTTTAAAAATCTGATATTAAGATATCTACCTTTAATAAACAAGGGGGTATTCACTCGCATTTCTTTACTGACTTATGTTATTAACCTATTTATTATCAAATAACTGTTTTTCTGAAGCAGTTTCTAGATAGTGACTGCATAATAGGTTAGTGCCTAACTTCACACATACACAAACATGAAATACAGGCATACCCCCGATCACACGACTGATATTCGTCACATAACCCAAGCTGAATTGGATTTAGAGACCAGAATGTATTGCTTACTCATAGACTGTGGTCACCTCGCATGATAAATCTGACAACCATAGATGTTATATTTAAAAGTCAGCTACAGAGTGTTTATTTTTCTTCCTTCTGATGTTCAAGCACACACATTCTGGACATGCTTTTATTTAAGTGGAGCAGCAGACCTTTAGCCAGTGTCTGGTAAAGTGACAGTAAATTCCTCTAGATCTAAATGTATTAGCCCTTCATTTGAGGAGGTAAGTAAAATCATCTGCCTATGGAATAAGTATTTTTGATACTTTAACAAGATTATTTTATATACTGTGCTTGAGATAATAGAGAGTTCTTCTTCTTTCTTATTTTTAATGAAAAAATCGTATCACTCCATTTACAGATCATTTTACTTACCCTTTCGAATCAAGTGCAAATACACTTAATTCATACACTGTAAAAACTATCTAGAAATAAGAAAAAATTCCTTAAATTAAGTCTTTTTACTCTTAATTTGAGTAGGTAAATGAGATGGTTTGCCAATGGAATGAGTATTTTTACTCTTAAAATAAGATAAATAGATTATATGCACTTGAAATATGCAATTGATATTTCTTATTTTAAGTGTAAATTGTCTTGTTCCATTGGCAAAATGTCTCTTTTACCTCCTTAATCCAAGAACAAATGCACTTATTTTAAGAAAAATTGACTTATCTAGATTTAATTTTTTTCCAGTGTAAACATTTTACATATTTTTGGTTCACTTCTCGGAGCGCAGAACTGCCTCCAATTAATTTTCACAAATTAGGCTTTCAAAAGTTTATCAAACCATGACATCATCTGGCCATAAAATCTGATTAACTGTGAAAGGGTTCCAGTTTTGGGTTGATTTACTATTTGATAGCAGCAAAAAAAACGGCTAAAAATATATAGTCGCTGTTTGCACAGTGATAGAATGGTATGGAAACATACTCTTACATATTAATTAGCATAGCCCCTGTTTAAATTAAAGCAGTTTTGTGAAGATATAATCTGGAAAAACCAACATTTAAATGTCCAGTACTGTGTGATCGCTTAGCCAAGACATTTTTCAGTGTCTCTCAGTTTTCCGGTTGAAAGATGGCAGCTTTTTAGTTTGCCACATTTCATCTCACTTTTCAGCATTAGATAACCATGGAGAAAAAGACATAAAAGTCATGGTAAAGTAAAAAACCCATGACCTATAGGCCCACGTTTTTAGGGACACATTTCTTCTGTTTTTGCTGCTAAGATGACATAAGCTCCACACTGAAGCTTCCAGATCATATAACATTTTCCCCCTTTTTTAATGTGTGTTCACTATTATTACAGTAAATATGGTTATATTGATAAAAACAAGACTAAGACGAAATGCAAGAGATGCACATTTTTTATTAGACTGGTTTGATAAGTTTCTAATGTATGAATAAAAAGGGTAACTCTAAATCTGGGAAGAAACAGTCTGGTGACTCTCACATGACAACTGTAGTGTTCTAGACGCCAACATGTGAACTCAAAGCATGGAGAAAGTGTGAAAAACCACTAAGTTATTAGAAACAAGCTTTCTAACTTTTCAGACTAAAAAGCTGGTAGCAGGAAAGGCTTTTGCTCAGTTAAGTTTGGTGATTAGAGAGGTATCTTCTCTGGATTACAGCTTTGGTTCCTTTGGTCTTTAGTTTGTTTTGGGCTCCAAAAGGTGGCCTAAAAAGAGCGGGTGAAAATTCAGCGGTTAATTTTTTTTTCTAAAGGTGCTATATCTTTTAAAGCTATCGTTCTAAACTGCAAAATTGTAAAAACTGGGATTAAAGGTAGCAAATGAATAGAGAACCAGAGGAGTCGATCAAGAAAAACAACCATTTCAAACTATTAAATAATAGATCCTGCAAAACATTTCTATTTTCTTTGTCCCCTTGCATTTTCAAATTCCTTTTGCAAAAACATATTTTTGATTGACTCTTTTACTAAGTTAGTATTAGAGTAACCCAACAATAGCTCAATAACAAGTTAGTTACAACTTAGTTACAGTTTAGTTACAGTATATTAGGAGTTTAGTGTCGACGTATCAATGGTAAAGTTCTCGATTAACAGTTTATTTCAGTTTGATAACAAGCATTTAACCTCTTTAAATAGGTTAAAAGCTTATTAATAGTTTGAGAACAGCTTATTTTATAAACAATGTAGCTATGGATTATTAACAGTACCGTTTATTAACAAGGTTACGCCAAAGTTAAATGAATAAGGAAAACCATTAGGAGAATGCAGAGGGACCAGTTAATAAAAGGAGAGAGAAAAAAATGTAATTGAAGAAATTATTTGAAAAGGTGAAAAGAAATAAGAAAAGGATTAAAAGGATTTCCCTCTTTAACTGGGCAACAAAGAAAGGCATGTGTAATCAGAATTATAAATTGTGGTTTTAAATTGTACATTTAGGCAAAAAAAATTTGAAAATTAACTTATCGATTGCAATATCTATAACTGGATATTAAAAAATACAATTTACATTCCTCTCTCACAATTTAACTGAAAGGGGGCAATGCCGTAATTATCGGTAAGCAGAGGCAGCAGTTGCTTATGGGCCCTAGACTTCTTAGGGGCCCCATCATTGACACCTGACAGGCCCCCAACTTATTTGTCAACTAGGTCGTCTCTTTGCAGATGTAATGGTGCAAAAAATTCCTCTTAAACCCAATGTATTTGAGTATTTTATTTTTTACACTACGACTTGGAATTATGTGTAATCCAGAGCGCAGATTAAAACCATAATCGTTACGGACAGTCGGCCTCGGCAGATGGCGGCTCACACTGAGCCTGCTTCTGCTGGAGGTTTCTTCCTGTTAAAAGGGAGTTTTTCCTCTCCACTGTCGCTACAAGCATGCTCAGTGTGAGGGATTGCATCCGCGTCAATGGGTCGATGCAATCAACTGGTTTTCTTTAGATAGAAAACTCTGAATTAATTTGACTGTATGATCTGGTGAGCTGTACAGTGCCTTGAGATGACATGTGTTGCGAATTGGCGCTATAGAAATATACTGAAATGAATTGACATTACAATGTGTTAGCGACAATGGATCCCAAAAAGAGGTACTTAAGCAGATTCCAGAAAAGAAAAAGGAAAGAAGAACCATATCTTGAACCTTTATCACGTGTTGTACTTCATTGGGGCCCACCCAGGTAATGTTCTTTACGGGCCTATTGTTCTATTGTTACACCATTGAAAGTGGGGCATTACAAAAATGCTTTTAAAATTAGATGTTTATTCTATAATTTAAACATTTCATTTGGAAACTGATTATTTTCTTTTGAGTGACACTCTTGTTATGAAATAAAAGTTATATTTACGAGCAATAAACTACTACGATATAAAACCAAAATCATAAAATTCAATATCATGACTTTTTACAACAATTATGGTTAAAGGTTTTAAAAAATAAGCTTTAAAGTCAAAAATATTAAATTAAAAACTCATGATTAGGGTCAAATAAGGGTTAAATTAGATTTAGGAGGGGGGGGGGGGAATCCTAAATCTAACCTTTTAAAATAACAGGAGCTTTCTTGCTCCTAATTATGACTTTTAACATCATAATTTCAACTACTAAGAATCCCTTATGATATACAATACAGCAGTTTGTTTTTTCTTTGAAGTGGGAGAAAAGGAGTCCTTTAGAGAAAACTGGGATAAATTACATGGAAGAAAAATGTGAACAAAGATCTCTTCACTTTTTAACTAAAGCGTGTAAACAGTTTGCTGTGGTTAAATCACGGTTCAGTCCTGCTTTTATAACCGTGTAGCCATGTGAGCTTATTTACGCCCATAAATGAGCCAATGGCGGACAGCCTGAGTCACTGACAGGTCTGACAGCAGACAGCTGGGTTTTATTCTCCATCCTCAGCTCTGCCTCTGCAGCCAACATGGCCGAATCCACTGGGAACGACAAGGCAGCGGTGCGCATCGGATATATAACCCGAGTCCAGAGCTTCAGCGCCTGCCACAGACTCCACAGGTACTCTACACACTGCTACCAACGTTTCTTTTTTTTAACGCCAGAGAAAAGACGGGCTGAAATAAAACAGCGCTGCTTTTTCCTGAAATGCACGAGGGGAAACAAACGTCACGTTTAAACTTCACGTTACGTAATATGGGTAGAAATCAAATACGATGGATTTGTGAATACATTGACAGTTATGGGTTACAGAAAGAAAGAGCATATATGAGCAAGCTCTTCTGGGACTTGTAGTTTTTATTTGATTTACGGAGCTTTAATGACGCTGGAAGCTCGATCCGTTCTGCGCATGCGCATCCAGATAAACACCTGGGTCGTCCTCGATTGTATTGTTAAATATACCTAAATGACGTTTTCCCTCACCCAAAATAGTAAATGTGCTAAAATATAATATCTTAAATGTTAATAATCTCTTTTTTGTGTGAAAATAAATGCCTTAAAATCCTTTATTTTATCAGTCGTCTCTGCCCGATCTGCACCGGAAATGGGATCAAACGCAACTTCCGGTGGTTAACTTTTTCGGTCTTTGGATTAACACATAAATCTAGTCTTTTTGAGTTTTATGTTTTCGTTTCGTTTAACCTTATTGTATATAGTGCGTTTTCTATAGAAAGAAACAACTAAAATGCAGATAAACATGGTTTAATAATATTTTGGATGGAGAAAATGTAAAAAGCATAAAAATTGTCTCAAAAAACTCATAACACATTTTTTACATATGTGTATTAGTTTTCTATAGTGAGTTACGGATAGAAATAAGTAATTTTAGTTGCATAATGACATTATTTATGGACACATTTTTTTTTTTCCACTTAAAGTCAACAATAATATATAAAACATATAATTTTTTACATATGTGTATTAGTTTTCTATAGTGAGTTACGGATAGAAATAAGTAATTTTAGTTCCATAATGACATTATTTATGGACACATTTTTTTTTTTCCACTTAAAGTCAACAATAATATATAAAACATATAAGTAAACAAATATGCCAGGGGGTATGTTACAAAAAAATAATAAAATCAGGTGGAAAGACAAACAGATTGACAAACATATGCGCTGGGGAGTGTCATTTGTGCATATGTATGTATACATATATACATGTATATATTCTACAAATAATATTTAGGACACATTATTTATGGACTCGTGTTTCCGGGACAGATTGGGTAGTGACAGATGTGTCGTTAATTGTGTCGGAAAAATACATTTTATTTGTGGAGTAATTACAGAAAGCCTCAGTCATAAAACTAACATATTCAATTGCAAATACATAAACATTTTTGTGAAATAAAAATTTTTAAGCTGTAAAATGACAGTTTTTTTAGGCTTTACAAAAGTTTTATTGTAGTTTAAAACTGCCTAATTTAGTGTTTAGTGACACATCTAGTTACATTGCATTGCTTTTGTGTGTGTGTGTGTGTGTGTGTGTTATATTAGAAATAAGTATTAGTATTACCCTCTAGTAGTTTTAAATCTGACCATATGTTATCCTTAAAGGCAGCATTTTTCAACTGGATTATTTTTATGGAGTACACTGCAAAAACAATCTAGAAATAACTACAAATTGTCTTAAATTAAGTGAATTTGTCCTTAATTTGAGTAGGTACAGTACATAAGATGATCTGCCAATGGAATAACACTGTTTACTCTTAAAATAAGATAATTAGAGAATATGCTCTTGAAATAAGACACAGCTATTTTTTTTTACTTATTTTAAGTGTAAATTGTCTTGTTCCACTGGCAAAGTGCCTCACTTACCTCCTCAATTCAAGAAAAAATGTTACTTATTTTAAGAAAAAATTACTTACCGGTATTTAGATTTAAGTTTCTTGCAGTTTATGGATGGAGTATGGATTCTTTCTAATATGCATATTCTGAATCATTTTTAAGTGATTACGTTGCACTATGTGGAATGTGCTTTTATGCAATAATGTCAATAACCCCTGCCCATGTGTTTTTTGTTTGACCTGTGCTATCAGAGCACAAAAACCCTACTGTAAAAGCTGAAAAGAATCAGATTCCAACGAGCTGTTGTTCATATATTTTCTGCAACTTTTTCCAGTCTTCACCTGAGTGATGAGGAGAATAAAGAAGTTTACGGAAAGTGCAACAATCCCTATGGTCATGGACACAACTACAAAGGTTTGCTTAGCTTCCTCACTCCTAGACTGTTACATAATCCATACATAGTTTCACATTAAGCCAACTCTGTTTTCTCCGTTTCACTTGACTATTGTCCTTTTACTCCACAGTGGAGGTGACTGTGCGTGGAAAAGTTAGTATCAAACAAGTATTTCTATAAAAATCAGAGTAAACTGAAACTGATTTTAAAAAAGTATCCTGGAAATGTGTTTGCAGATTGATCCTGTAACCGGCATGGTCATGAACCT
This sequence comes from Cyprinodon variegatus, assembly GCF_000732505.1. NCBI lineage: Eukaryota > Metazoa > Chordata > Actinopteri > Cyprinodontiformes > Cyprinodontidae > Cyprinodon > Cyprinodon variegatus. Next base: position 214,358 of record NW_015150991.1, on the reverse strand, counting down.
GACGGACCTAAAGAGGTGTATTGAGGTAAGCCTATCCTAAACACACTCTCCTCACTCAAAATGGAAAGACATTGATACATTTTATCTCCATTTATTTTTTATTACAATTTGTCAATTGGCTTTTTTTTTTTTTTTTTTTTCTTTACAATTTGCCAATAGATATCAGTTATATCAGATTACATGCTTTATGTAAAAGATATTTTAAGGCACCTTTTTCTATCAGACTTTTGATCAACTAATCAAAAAAGAAATCAACACATTTATTTATTAGCCAAATAAGCGTTAGTTGCAGCTCTAGATAGAATATTCCCTGCTAAGATGCTAAGGAAAATGGTTGGTGCACTGTAATTGCAAAAAAAGAATAGAAGGTTTTGGAAAACATGGGTTAAGCACAATTAATCCATTTATGAATATGTTGAAAATATCAGAGGATTTACACTCCTCCAATCATCATAAAGACTGAAAATGTCACACTGGACCCCAAACTTGGATTCTGTTCTTCTCCAGACTCAGGAACCTTGATTTCCAAATAATAATAAATATATAATAAATATAAAATAAATACAAAATGAACCTTTATCTGAAAAGAGGACTTTGGACGATTTAACAGTTATTTCCCAGTCAGCTCTTGGATGGGATTTTCTTTATAAGGATTTTAGAGGCAGCTTTTGCCTGTGCAACATTTCCCCCCCATCATATTCTCATATACTTGGATTTTTAACAAGACATAATTGGCTACAGGGCTGCTCAGTGACACAGTGGGTAGCACTGCTGCCTTGGAAATCTTTTCTGATGCTTTTTTCTTTTTAACCCATGTGGCTTAAAGATCTCCTCTCAGCCGCTTAGCAAGCAGGGAAATGGAAGGTCTGGAAGTGAAACTTAAAT
>NW_015150991.1:198159-213319 GCF_000732505.1 Cyprinodon variegatus | reverse complement strand
TTCACACCTAAAGCAGCAATAGCAGCAAAAACGTGCGTACTGCTTCATTTTTTATGCTTGTACAAGTTTAGTTCCAATGCGCGGCTGAAGCATCTTTGCTCCTTTTTACAGTAATCCAAACTGCAGACAGCATGTGCGTTCATGTGTTTTGAAGGCGTGGTTTCGAGGGATGGTCTGAAGGGAGAGGCATGGTTGTGTATGTTCAAAAATATTGCTTGCTGGAACCGTTTATACAATATCTCCTTCTGCACCTTTAATTGGCTTCTCTAAATTTTTCTTAGGTGTGTGTGTGAATGGTTGGTTGTCCTGTTTGTCTCTGTGTTGCCCTGCGATGGACTGGCGACCTGTCCAGGGTAGACCCCGCCTCTCACCTGTTGACAGCTGGAGATAGGCACCAGCATCCCTCGTGACCCCTGCTGGGATAAAGAGTGAATATTTGGTTACAAAATGGAGCCGTCTTTGACCATAATTTTCAAATCTAGAATGTAGTTTCATATGTATTATAAGAGTCACCAATGTAGAGTAACTTTCTAAACCCTACTCATAGAAAGCGTTAATGACCCCTTTAAATGACATTTACTCTGGGGAGGTTAAAATGGTTTCATAACAGTATGACTTATAAATGGCTCAAATGGAGTTTGGTTTTTCATATTGCAACAAGTTAATGGGTTTAAATTCCAGCCATAGGTCTGTCTGTATGAGTTAGTATGTTCTCTTACACATGCAGGCTTTCTCTGGGTACTCCAGCTTCCTTCCACAGTCCAATAACATGATTAATAAGTCAATCAGTATATTTAATGGGTCCTTAGGTTTAATATATGTCCTGTTCATCCTAGATGTGATAGCCTGAAAAAACATACATTGTTTGTAGATCAGGGAAAGTCAAGTTTGTTGCACAAGTTTTATTAGAGATGTAGAAAAGTTGTGACCATTTTGATTTTTTTGGGGTTTGGAAATCTAACATGAGATCTTCTTTTCTTCTAATAGGAAGTCATCATGATTCCTTTGGACCACAAGAACCTGGATAAAGATGTTCCCTATTTTGCCAATGTAGTCAGGTGTGTAACCTTCAACAATATTCTCTGTGATTAATGATATAGTTTACCAAATGTTTTGTTTTTCTCTGCTTTTCAGCACGACAGAAAACCTTGCCGTTTATATCTGGGATAACATGGTGAAGGCTCTTCCCGCCAACCTGCTCTACGAGATCCGGATTCATGAGACGGATAAGAACATTGTTATATATCGAGGGGAATAGACAGCGCTGACTGATGCAAAGCTTAGCACTGTTGTTGTGACTCTTACATTCCAAATATTCAACAATTTTTGATAAAGTTTTATTTTTACAAAGTGATCACTGAGATGAACAACCTCACTGCTTTATGGAAGTGTCTTTCTAACCAGAAAGTCTGATCTACATATAAATAACTGTAATTCATTTAGAATGGGCAGCTAATACTTTTATTGTAAACATTCAGTCTTAAAGCTTCAGTCTTTTTCAGTAGGTTTGGAAGTCTATGAATTTAATTTTTGTATTTATGGAATTTTCCTTTAATAGCCAAACTCACATATTTTTCTGAAAAATTACAGAACCAGATCAGCCAGATTTACAGTGACAATTAGCAGCTGTTTTTTTTTTTTTTTAGCACTGTACCTTTTGATTGAATTTGCAGTTTTTTAATGATCACTGTTGTTATTGTGAAACACTTTGGTGAACTCTTGTTGTTGAATCATGCTATATAAATAAAACTGAGATTGACACTAACACACACTAACTAATGTGTTTTTTAATGTGGAATACAGTAAATAATTAAGACCTATAGATACTGGTCCTTTCACAGTTTTGCCACTTCTTCCCTTTTGTAGTTTTGGTTGTTTCAAACAGACGAGGAATGGTGCCTTTCATCCCTGGGTATTTTGTACCAACACTGTAAAAAACAATTAAAGGCTTTTTTGTCTTAAAATAAAAGCTTTTTTTGGAATTGATTATGTAAGTGAGACTCTTTACATTTAAGACAATTTACATTTAAAATAAGAAAAAAACAATTGCATTGTTTTACTGCAAGTGCATTTTGTCCAATTATCTAATTTTAAGAGTAATACACTTAAAGTCATTTTTTACTTATTTCTAGATCGTTTTTACAGTGAACAATGAATTCATTTCTTCCCTCTATAGCGGGTTTGGTCCCCACTCGGTAAACTGTTGATGTCCAGCGATCTTCAATACTCTGTTCATAATTTACTGCTAGAAATGTGGTTCTTTGATAATGCTTCTACTTCTACTACTTTCATAATCCTTCTACACACAGGAAAAGTTATTTTAATTTTATCAGTGGTCATAATCTAGTCAACTGGCCCAAAATAAAACAATCTGAACAAAAATTCATGGAGATAAGAATGATGATTATATTTGTGTGAGATTTGAGCATTAATACAAACATCTCCAATTGATTAAAAATGTATTGTTCTTATTATGCCATGTATGCTGGCATTTTAAAAATGCACAGATCTATACATTAGAAAGAAAAAAACATATATATATATAAATATATATAAAACTGTATATATGTATCTATTTTTCCTGTGTGTGTGAAAATTGGATGAAAAACATAGAAGCTTAATAGGAATATTACTCCACTTTAAGCCAATTTAAGTGCAATTAGAGGGAGAGGAGACAGGGAAAATAATTTTTACTTTATCATATCCCTTTTCAGACAATTTACATTGATCAGTGCCATTTTTCTGGATGTATATACTAACAGGCTTATCTGGTGGAGGGTTTTGTTTCTATTTATCTTCAGGTGAATTTAGTTAGGTTGGAAATTGGTGTTTGGTTTGGTTGAGGTCAACAAGTCTTTTGTGTGTATTTGGTTGATTCTTTTATTGTTTGTCAAATTGTCTGAAAGCAATTGCTATTCATTCATTAATTCATATGTTATAACATTGGCATATAATGAACCATCCATTTTAATATGTGTAAAATGGTTTACTTTTTTTATAATGATGATATAATGATATAAAACATAAATGCCCCACATTAATTTGATAAGTTGCCAATGTAATAATTTATTCATTTCCAAGTGCAGCTTTTGCCACTTTGAATAAAACCTTCTATTAGTTCCTACCCCACTACATTAAAAACATTTGAACGCCCTAATCTTTAAAAAAGTAGGGTTAAGACCTAAAGCTGTTAGTACAAGAGTGGATTTAGCCTCAGAGATGAACTGAACCAGAATCAGACGGTATTTGAATTTAAACTTTAACCCTGAACAGTAGAGAACTTTGAACTCATTTATGTGTCCAATACATTCTTTAACATCAAAACGTTTTAGTTTTTTCCTTACATAGAGCTTGTATCGTTTAAGATAATGAACAAAGCTTACCTGACAAACCCCCACACTCTAATCCATTTATGTATACATTTATTTATTCAATGTGTGCCTTTTCACTTAGATGGTCTTTTTATGCCCAGTCTGTTGATAATCAACCTGTTTAGTTCATATGAACTGTGTTGGCAATCATTAACCTTTAGAGGGCGCCAAAATATTTGAATGTTACATGCTGTTAGTGATTTTAATTAAAAAACTCAAACTAATGCAAGTCTTGGTACAAGACTTAATAATATGAGGGTATTTAAACCTTTACAAGTGCTTAATAAAAACTGAGTAAAATCATCACTAATACCCATAATAATAATAATCTGGTTTCATTAAAGGTCCCTCCTGTTTCCACTTATAAATCCTCTTGCAGACAAACATCCATGTGATATGGCGCTAAAGGGTGTTTAATAATTCCACTGTAACAACAGCGGGTTAATATCTCATGCTGACAGAAAATAACATACGCAATATAATTCATTACAGTTCATTACACAGTGTTTAGTGTGGAATGCATGCAGTCATGGTGTCCTGTCTGTGGAGTTGGAAGAGCTCCAATGGCATAGTACAGTGTAAATACAGGTGGTGGTTCATTCTCAGAGGTCAATATTTAGCTTTTCTATGATGTCAAATGTTTAGTTTGCTTTTTCAACCAAAATGTCATAATCCTTCAAGGTTTTTATGTATAATTTTTATTTTATTTTTTTTTACCAATGCATCATATTGGGAAAAACGCAGACATGCGTTGTTAAGTAAAATATAGCAACAGGATGAATAAATGCATTTGTTTTTGACATAGATCATGTGACATTTATTCTGTAAAGATACATTTTTGTAATGGAAAAAAAAAAAGGTTCACTCAAAAAGTTGAATTAATTTTAACAAATGTAGCCAAATAACTGAAAGCACCTTTTGGATTTCAGTTCAAAAGTTTCAGCATCCAGCCATCAGCTCAAGTGAATTGCATCACATGTTTAAAGTTAGCAGCCATTTTTAGAGTTTTCCTAAAATCTGCTGTTTCTTGTTCTTTAGATTAAAGCCAGTTTTTGCAAAGGCTTTAGAAAGGATGCAAAACAACACACTCTCCAAAGTTTGAGTAAGGAAAACAAAAATATTCTGTTCTTACAGTAAAAAGTTCCAAATGGCTACAATCTCTGCTTACTTGTGATAAAATGTGTTACAGTCAGTTAGAACCAAACGTGTGTACCAAGGTTGTTTCAGCTTTCTTTTTGATAAAATATACAGGTAACCATGTAGATTGTAATTTCAATCCAGGAGAACAAAATGTTGATTATAAAGTTTTAATAGATTACCTAAAAATGAACTAGACTCCATACGTATTTAAAAATGTTAGTCCTGTTGGTTAAGGATCATTAACTTTCAGCCACCGAGTAATAACCTCCCTTAATTACTCTAATATCTCAAAATGTTGATTTGTTCCACAGAAAAAAAAAATGAAGTAAAAATCCTTAACCTTTTATTTATAAAGATTCGCATGGCAAAGCTTCATTGAAAATTTTGCGGTCTACATAAAAAAAAAAAATAAAAATAAAAAAAATTAGCTGAGGGAGCCCCTTTTCCGCCTTTGATAACAGACTGAAAGTTTTTTTATGGATTGAACTTAGCCATTCTTGATCAAAGTAACACTGAGAATCTTCCTGAAAAGCTGCTGCACTTCAACTTCACCATTCCTAAATGATTGTCATTTGACTGTCTGGTTGACTGTTTGTGTTAACAGGAATTTTAAAATGGGAGACACAATAAAGTGACACGTAGGTGTATTTCTAAATATTTTTCAACTTTATGACCAATTATTTGCTCAAAGTTTTAATATTGAGCAAAAGTGACACCAGTTTGTAAGCCTATGTCTTAGCATGTGTAATTACGCGGAAGAACTCATCGGCATCATCTTGGGTTAAAGACCTAATTTTACTACATCTAGCCTCTTTTTAATTTCCTCCTTTGTGTGTCTGTGTGCAGACCATGCCATCTTTCGAAAATGAAAATGAAAGAAATGTTTGGCAGCCATTTTTAGAGTGTTCCTGGAATAATCTGGGAAACTGTGGAAACTGGAAAACTTTGGCTACTTGTCATCCTGCTACACAAATAGCCAAGAACGTGTGTAGCAGGGCCAGCATACTGGGAGGAATACAGTCCAATTATACATATGTGAGCAAAATAATAGAATAGAATAGAATAGATCAGAACAGAATAAAATAGAATAGAACAAAATAGAACCAATCAGAATAGAATAGAATTGTCAGCAGTGGGTGGTGAGGTTGCTTGAGGACCAATATGCAGAAGCGAGTGAAGCTGAGATGAGTTCTGCCAGATTTGATTGAAGAACACAGGAGACAGTGGTAGCAATCCAGAAATCCAACTAAAATGTTAAACAAACCCTGGAGACATCAGGGGAAAACGAGCCTGAGTAACCAGGGAGAGACGAGCTGAGAAGACAAGTACAGCAATGACAAGGAACCAGCACTGAGTGACTGCAGAGGTGGAGTGTTTAAGGAGAACAGAACAACGGATGGACTAATGAGCTGAATAAGGAGCAGGTGTGGGTGGAACTGGCAATAAGGAATCCAAGGGGAGAGAAAACAAGCANGGTTTGGTCCCCACTCGGTAAACTGTTGATGTCCAGCGATCTTCAATACTCTGTTCATAATTTACTGCTAGAAATGTGGTTCTTTGATAATGCTTCTACTTCTACTACTTTCATAATCCTTCTACACACAGGAAAAGTTATTTTAATTTTATCAGTGGTCATAATCTAGTCAACTGGCCCAAAATAAAACAATCTGAACAAAAATTCATGGAGATAAGAATGATGATTATATTTGTGTGAGATTTGAGCATTAATACAAACATCTCCAATTGATTAAAAATGTATTGTTCTTATTATGCCATGTATGCTGGCATTTGAAAAATGCACAGATCTATACATTAGAAAGAAAAAATATATATATATAAAACTGTATATATGTATATATTTTTCCTGTGTGTGTGTAAAAATTGGATGAAAAACATAGAAGCTTAACAAGAATATTACTCCACTTTAAGCTAATTTAAGTGCAATTAGAGGGAGAGGAGACAGGGAAAATAATTTTTACTTTATCATATCCCTTTTCAGACAATTTACATTGATCAGTGTAATTTTTCTGGCTGTATATACTAACAGGCTTATCTGGTGGAGGGTTTTGTTTCTATTTATCTTCAGGTGAATTTAGTTAGGTTGGAAATTGGTGTTTGGTTTGGTTGAGGTCAACAAGTCTTTTGTGTGTATTTGGTTGATTCTTTTATTGTTTGTCAAATTGTCTGAAAGCAATTGCTATTCATTCATTAATTCATATGTTATAACATTGGCATATAATGAACCATCCATTTTAATATGTGTAAAATGGTTTACTTTTTTTATAATGATGATATAATGATATAAAACATAAATGCCCCACATTAATTTGATAAGTTGCCAATGTAATAATTTATTCATTTCCAAGTGCAGCTTTTGCCACTTTGAATAAAACCTTCTATTAGTTCCTACCCCACTACATTAAAAACATTTGAACGCCCTAATCTTTAAAAAAGTAGGGTTAAGACCTAAAGCTGTTAGTACAAGAGTGGATTTAGCCTCAGAGATGAACTGAACCAGAATCAGACGGTATTTGAATTTAAACTTTAACCCTGAACAGTAGAGAACTTTGAACTCATTTATGTGTCCAATACATTCTTTAACATCAAAACGTTTTAGTTTTTTCCTTACATAGAGCTTGTATCGTTTAAGATAATGAACAAAGCTTACCTGACAAACCCCCACACTCTAATCCATTTATGTATACATTTATTTATTCAATGTGTGCCTTTTCACTTAGATGGTCTTTTTATGCCCAGTCTGTTGATAATCAACCTGTTTAGTTCATATGAACTGTGTTGGCAATCATTAACCTTTAGAGGGCGCCAAAATATTTGAATGTTACATGCTGTTAGTGATTTTAATTAAAAAACTCAAACTAATGCAAGTCTTGGTACAAGACTTAATAATATGAGGGTATTTAAACCTTTACAAGTGCTTAATAATGACTGAGTAAAATCATCACTAATACCCATAATAATAATAATCTGGTTTCATTAAAGGTCCCTCCTGTTTCCACTTATAAATCCTCTTGCAGACAAACATCCATGTGATATGGCGCTAAAGGGTGTTTAATAATTCCACTGTAACAACAGCGGGTTAATATCTCATGCTGACAGAAAATAACATACGCAATATAATTCATTACAGTTCATTACACAGTGTTTAGTGTGGAATGCATGCAGTCATGGTGTCCTGTCTGTGGAGTTGGAAGAGCTCCAATGGCATAGTGCAGTGTAAATACAGGTGGTGGTTCATTCTCAGAGGTCAATATTTAGCTTTTCTATGATGTCAAATGTTTAGTTTGCTTTTTCAACCAAAATGTCATAATCCTTCAAGGTTTTTATGTATAATTTTTATTTTATTTTTTTTTACCAATGCATCATATTGGGAAAAACGCAGACATGCGTTGTTAAGTAAAATATAGCAACAGGATGAATAAATGCATTTGTTTTTGACATAGATCATGTGACATTTATTCTGTAAAGATAATTTTTTTTTAATGGAAAAAAAAAGGTTCACTCAAAAAGTTGAATTAATTTTAACAAATGTAGCCAAATAACTGAAAGCACCTTTTGGATTTCAGTTCAAAAGTTTCAGCATCCAGCCATCAGCTCAAGTGAATTGCATCACATGTTTAAAGTTAGCAGCCATTTTTAGAGTTTTCCTAAAATCTGCTGTTTCTTGTTCTTTAGATTAAAGCCAGTTTTTGCAAAGGCTTTAGAAAGGATGCAAAACAACACACTCTCCAAAGTTTGAGTAAGGAAAACAAAAATATTCTGTTCTTACAGTAAAAAGTTCCAAATGGCTACAATCTCTGCTTACTTGTGATAAAATGTGTTACAGTCAGTTAGAACCAAACGTGTGTACCAAGGTTGTTTCAGCTTTCTTTTTGATAAAATATACAGGTAACCATGTAGATTGTAATTTCAATCCAGGAGAACAAAATGTTGATTATAAAGTTTTAATAGATTACCTAAAAATGAACTAGACTCCATACGTATTTAAAAATGTTAGTCCTGTTGGTTAAGGATCATTAACTTTCAGCCACCGAGTAATAACCTCCCTTAATTACTCTAATATCTCAAAATGTTGATTTGTTCCACAGAAAAAAAAAATGAAGTAAAAATCCTTAACCTTTTATTTATAAAGATTCGCATGGCAAAGCTTCATTGAAAATTTTGCGGTCTACATAAAAAAAAAAAATAAAAATAAAAAAAATTAGCTGAGGGAGCCCCTTTTCCGCCTTTGATAACAGACTGAAAGTTTTTTTATGGATTGAACTTAGCCATTCTTGATCAAAGTAACACTGAGAATCTTCCTGAAAAGCTGCTGCACTTCAACTTCACCATTCCTAAATGATTGTCATTTGACTGTCTGGTTGACTGTTTGTGTTAACAGGAATTTTAAAATGGGAGACACAATAAAGTGACACGTAGGTGTATTTCTAAATATTTTTCAACTTTATGACCAATTATTTGCTCAAAGTTTTAATATTGAGCAAAAGTGACACCAGTTTGTAAGCCTATGTCTTAGCATGTGTAATTACGCGGAAGAACTCATCGGCATCATCTTGGGTTAAAGACCTAATTTTACTACATCTAGCCTCTTTTTAATTTCCTCCTTTGTGTGTCTGTGTGCAGACCATGCCATCTTTCGAAAATGAAAATGAAAGAAATGTTTGGCAGCCATTTTTAGAGTGTTCCTGGAATAATCTGGGAAACTGTGGAAACTGGAAAACTTTGGCTACTTGTCATCCTGCTACACAAATAGCCAAGAACGTGTGTAGCAGGGCCAGCATACTGGGAGGAATACAGTCCAATTATACATATGTGAGCAAAATAATAGAATAGAATAGAATAGAATAGAATAGAATAGAATAGAATAGAATAGAATAGAACAGGGGCTGCTCAGTGGCGCAGTGGGTAGCACTGCTGCCTTGGGTTCGATTCCCGGCCCGGGGTTTTTCTGCATGGAGTTTGCATGTTCTCCCTGAGCATGCGTGGGTTCTCTCTGTGTACTCCGGCTTCCTCCCACAGTCCAAAGGTTGCTAGGTTGATTGGCTTCTCTAAATTCTCCTTAGGTGTGAGTGTGTGCATGAATGGTTGTTTGTCCTGGGTGTCTCTGTGTTGCCCTGCGATGGACTGGTGACCTGTCCAGGGTGTACCCTGCCTCTCGCCCATTGACTGCTGGAGATAGGCTCCAGCACCCCTCGCGACCCCACTCGGGAAAAGCGTGTAAGAAAATGGATGGAGAATAGACTAGAACAGAATAGAACCAATCAGAATAGAACAGAATTGTCAGCAGTGGGTGGTGAGGTTGCTTGAGGACCAATATGCAGAAGCGAGTGAAGCTGAGATGAGTTCTGCCAGATTTAATTGAAGAACACAGGAAACAGTAATAGCAATCCAGAAATCCAACTAAAATGTTAAACAAACCATGGAGACATCAAGGGAAAACGAGCCTGAGTAGCCAGGGAGAGACGAGCTAAGAGGACAAGTACAGCAATAACAAGGAACCAGCACTGAGTGACTGCAGAGGTGGAGTGTTTAAGGAGAACAGAACAAAGGATGGACTAATGAGCTGAATAAGGAGCAGGTGTGGGTGGAACTGGCAATAAGGAATCCAAGGGGAGAGAAAACAAGCACAAGGGGACAACAGAGAGTAACTAAAGAATGCTTGAGTATGAGGGAAAATAAATCAAAGAACAAAACAGTACAACTGATAACTGAAAACTCAGAGTCACAACAAATGGGAAGAACCATAACAAGAATAGAATAAAACAGAATAGAACAGAACAGAATAGAATAGAATAGAATAGAATAGAATAGAATGGAACAAAATAGAAAAGAACAGCTCAGAATAGAAAAGAACAGATCAGAATAGAATAGATTATAACGTATTAGAACAGAAAAGAAAAGAACAGATCAGAATAGAATAGAACAGAACAGAATAGAACAGAGCAGAATAGAATAGAATAGATCAGAATAGAATGGAATAGAATGGAATAGAATAGAACAAAACCGAACAGATCAGAATAGAATAGAATAGAATAGAATAGAATAGAATAGAATAGAATAGAATAGAATAAAATAGAACAGAATGGAATAGAATAGAATAGAATAGAATAGAACAAAACCGAACAGATCAGAATACAATAGAATAGAATAGAAAATCCCTTTATTGTCTCACAAGGGGGAAATTCTGGTTTCACAGCAGCAAAAAGATAACAGAAAAAATGGTGACACAAATGTGGACCTTAGAAAAATGTATGAGAAAAACATAATAGTGAAGAGTTAAAAGATAAACAATAAAACACTGTACTGTAAGTTGTTTTTACAATATCAATGCACCTGCAGAATAAATAACCAATATACAGCTGTGGACATTTTTACAGTAATGGATATTTGAAAATAGAAGCAACATCAGAAATATGCAGAATCAAAGCAGCATGCAATTTAACTGACTGAGATAGAAACTGTGCAAAATCAGCATGAGAGTCCATAATAATAACAATAAATAGAACCTGGAAGATGACTGAAAGACATTTATGATGTCATTTGCTGTGTGATTTTCTAAAGTATTTTTATGAAATGCCACTTCATCATATTATGTTGTATTAATGCACGCTAATGTTACCAACATATCCGGGTCTCCCAGAGCAGCAGATGCATCGAGCAGCATAATTCAGTCTTTTATGAGCACAAATCTAACAGGAATTGGATTAAAATAATTGTTGTCCTTTATTTTAATGAGATTGAATAAAATGTTTGTAAACAAATTTACTGGAGAACGTTACCATTAGCAAAGGCAGTAAGAAGTGCTATGATGTAGTATTTATATTAGACAAAGGTCACTTTAGTTTGTAGGTTGAAAACTTTAACCTGTTCACAAGACCAAATCAAGGATCCAGAGCTGCCTTGGTTCATAATCGACCGAGGACTTGGTAGGCATCAAACATAGAGAAAAAAGCAAAACACCACCGTTTTAGAGAGAATAAATTCTTCAGAATTAAGGTTCACATTACAACACTGCAGATCTGCCTGATCATTTTAAGCCAAAACCCATTAAATCTTTTGGAGGACCACAACTCAGAGATGCTCAATTCTGGTTTGCTAGAACTAGTGTTAGTTTATTTCAGGCCTTTATTTACTCCATAAACAGAAAGACATTTGTGGTCTCTACCAAGGCTGCAAAAACTACTAGTACTAGTATCTTGTGTTACTGTATCATTACGTTATTGGTCAGAGATTATAGTTAGCCATGGTGACTGATCTGTAAAATAATGCAGTGAGCCAGACTGTCTGAAATAAAAAAGTATGACATGTCCTGCCTTTTAAAAACTTTTTTGTAATTGCCTCCTTAGATATTAAGAACTCATCGCTCTTTTCTTCCTGTTACTCACTAAGACTGGAAAATGTGTTTAAATAACTATTATGCCCACCTATGATGACAATGCTGCTAATTTCTGTCATTCCTTTATTCATATTTATTATAGGAATTGTGAAGCATATCCATATGAATAACATATGTGTATATATATCATATATAATAATATATGTAATATATGCATAATATATGGCGTATACAGTTCCATGCAGGGAAGAATTCTCTGATCTTTATATTGGAGAAACCAAACAACCTCTCCACAGACGCATGGCCCAACACAGAAGAGCGCCCTCCTCTGGACAAGACTCTGCAGTACATCTACAACTTCTGGACAAAGGACATTCTTTTGAGGACCAGATTGTTCACATTTTGGAAAAAGAAAATAGGTGGTTTGAGAGGGGTGTGAAGGAAGCCATCTATGTTAAAGGGGTCATAGAATGCAAAACCAAGTTTACATTGTCATAGATGAATAACGATAGTTCAGTGAGTGAAATGGACACAGAGAAGTTAAGACCCCGTCGACACCTCCTTTCTCTGCAAATCTCACAATTCTAAACTTTCACCATAAAACGGGTGAATCCAAATGAAGCCCCAAGTTGACCTAAACTCAGGGATGTTGCCTTATTTGGTTCCGGGCTGTACCCACTGGTTCACTGGCCCAAGGGTGTTGACTGCTGGGATGCTGACTGTACCGCACCTCAGTAGAAAGCCATGAGCTGCCCGTCCTCAGTTGGAGGAGGGGGCTGGGAGCCGGTAAGACAGGCGGAGGGAAGCAGGGGGTCGCCGGTGTCCAGGCTACCATCACCGGGTCGGGTATGTCGCTCCGTCCCCTGTTGGCTCTCTGCCCCCGTCCGCCGGGGTTCCCGGACCAGCCCTTGAGCTGACGAATCGGTTTGGTGCCCGTTGTGTTTCGATTACGTGCTGCACTGTAGTCGACAAAAATCCAGGACGATTTTGAAATTTCCCCCGGGTATCTTTTTTAAGCATGAAAAGTAGGACATGTCTGGGAAAAAGAGGACATCTGGTCCCCCTACCATATCAATAATTTCTATTTTTCCGCGAGTGAGTGCTTGTTGCTATGATGCGTCTTTGCTCAGCAGCTTCGCTCGTTGTAAACCAACCAATCAGGGCACAGCTCGTCTAAATATTCATGAGCACACCATAAAAGGAAGAAAACCTGTCATTTCATTCTAGTACTTTTAACCAGGCTTGCATTATTCTCACCTATTCAGCCAGGCCAACAATTTCCTTTAACGACAACCTTTCAGACACTTAACGACCCCTATTCCAAAGGGGTGGAGCCCTTCATCTGTTTCAATTTGCATGTATTCAAAGCAAGGCTTTGTTTGGCTACTGACATTTTGAATTAAAAAAAAGATTCTTGGATGGGAAGCAAAACGTCTTCAAACTGAAATAAAGTTGATTGAATTGTTTTTAATTTTCTTCTTTTTTTTGGAATAGCCGTATGAAACGTATCTTTTCAATTCATTGGTAACTATAGAGCAAAAAGACAGATATTGTAGTTCTTTCAAATAATTTTAAGTAAATTCAAGATATAAAAATTTGATGTGGCTAAAACAGAAAGGCAAACTTTTTTATGATTCTCCTCATATCTTAATAAACTGGTATTGTGGACTGATAAAATGTATGCTATGCTGAAATATAGCAGTAAACTTTCAGCCTAGTATGTTAAAGCAATTCTGAAGCTGTCATAGAAAAATATTACTTTGATGCGTGATCCGTCTGGAGTGTTTAACAATATTGGAGAAAACAGCTGTATTTAAAGAACACCAGTAAAACACAAGATATTAGATTTCAGTGTGCTAAGATAAGCTTCCAGCTGCTGGAAATACTCTTAGTTTGACCAGAAAGTAATGAAAGTGGTGAAACAGTCAAATTTTTGCCTTCAGTAAATGTCAACCTTTTTTGTCCTGTTACTCCGTACATACCTGCAGGAATATAACCCCAATGTGCAGGTGACACTGTTTGCACACACATACACAGATCAGAACAAGGGCCCCTTCTTTATTGCTGTAGTTGTAATCTTTACGTCAAGTTTGAACTGTCAGCTAAGACCTTTAATTAATCAAATTCCACGTGAAATGCTCAGGAAGACAGCCTACTTTGGACAAGCTGGAGCAAGACAGCAGGAGCAGAGGTACCACTTCCTGTCTTTTCTTTTCCGATGAGAAATATTTATTTTTTTCCATCTTTTTCTTCTTTTTTTTTAGATCCCTGAACCTCTCTGCTGATCCCAGATCAGTAGGGAATCCAGCCAGCAAAGCCCTTTTACAGCACTGGGTTTATATGCAGCAAGTCAGTGTAATTATACACTGACAGAAACAAGATGAATGATTACTATTACCGAATAAAAAACATTAATTTTCTTGCTACCTCATGAAAAGGATTTTATACAATCCTTTTATTACCAAGAATGATTATTTTAATGGTTTACTTTTATACCTCTACAGAAGCAGTTTGCTTTTCCACCCCATCAACATGTGGCTTCAGATTACAGCCACTAATTGTCCAAATGTACAGTGTGCTGGTATAATGGATAATGCGTGTTTATAGTAGGAAAGTTAAAGTGCTATGTCTGGCTTTATGTAGTACGGTATGAAGAAACAACCAATGGAATTATATTACTTCCTAATGCCTCCTGTCTTGGAAGAAAACAGTAATATCAAAACAAGTGACTTTAAAAGAAAATGTATTCTACATGCAATCCTGTAATTTCTTCACATGCATTATGTTTATCAGAGCATTCCATATCCAACTGGAATGGATTAGATAAATGTTTATACGTCTTTGTGGATCTTACTTTTTGCAGTATAGTCTATCAGACAAAGGGAAAAAAAAGCTAGACATACTGTTGTCCATTCAGGACCAGTTTAAGCTCTATAACGAGTGGCTCAGGTTATCCTGAGCTATCTCTATAATTATGCTGCTATAGGCTTAGACTTCTGGAGGACATAGGGACTCCCATTTCATTATTCTGCTTCAATCTAACTATTCTCCCACTCTGCAGAATCTGTTAGTTCAATCTGTAACATTATGCTCTCTCTGCTTTTTCACATAGTAGCTTTGCCTCCTATGATCCTGTTTGGCTGTGACACCATCCTGGAGAGAAATATCAGCTGTGATGCTGCCATCAACACCCATATTTATAGATGTTCAAGTTCAGCCTGTCTTCCAGTGTAGTCCTGTTTCTCTGACTATGACTGGCTGGATGTGGTCTTTTCATCCTCTGACATGGGATCTG
>NW_015150991.1:187990-197802 GCF_000732505.1 Cyprinodon variegatus | reverse complement strand
GGATGGATGGATGGATGGATGGATGGATGGATGGATGGATGGATGGATGGATCGATGGATGGATCGATGGATGGATTAGAATATTTATTGCACTAATATGTATAGTACTAGTAACAATCATTGATGCACCTGAAATGTTAAAAATGTTTATTGAAATGATTGTGTACAAAGAGGGTTCTTCCAGGTAAGTAAGACAAAATAAGTAAGTCGACTTGTTACCTGACATTGGATTATGTTTATAATGAATGGAGAGAGTTTTGGGATAATATTCCTGTAAGTAATTGAAATGAAAGTTAAGTGCTTTGCTTTCAAAGAGATCAATGACTCAGCATAAGGCAGGCCAGATTACCAAAGCAACTAGCTGGCATAAGGAAGTCTACACTCCTTTATGCTCCTCCTGATTAGGCTTGATGAGCTGCAGCTGAGGGAGAACATCTTCCAGTCAAACCTTGTGTTGAAGGGAGGTAAGGAGAAACATACACACATGTTGTGTCACACTATCCTTGTGGGGACTTTCCATTGACTTCCATTCATTTCCCGCCAACTTCTATAACCTAACCCAGACCCGCGCCCTACCCTAAATATCACAACACATACCTAAACCTAACCTAAACTCAATTCACACCTTAGTCCCTAACATATCTCCCACCCCAAGAAGAGAACCTTTCTTCATGGGGACCAGTCGTTGGTCCCCACAAGTACCTATAAGTCCTCAAATGTAGCATATTCATCCTACAAAACAGGATAAATTGGAAGGCAACTGGACATTTGCTCAGTTTTTTGATGACATTTGTTGTCGAAACGTCTTGAAAAAACAAACGTTTTTTCAAGACGTATAAAAAAGCAAAAGCAAAAAAATTCCAATTTAAGCCTGCTTTGTTGTTTGAGTGTTCTTTTTGTTCAGCAGTGGTTTGTTATACAGATATTATCTTAATCAGTATATTTCTTATTGTTCAATTATGAACACTGAGCTCAACTGAGACACCAGACTTCTGTGACCCCTGAACAGAGTATGTGAACGGAGCGGAGAACCACGCAATTCCCGTTCCGCACCCAGGAGGATGTTCGCTCAATCGCTCTGCCGCTCAAAGTGTTGGGACGCTCCGCTCAAAATCCACTCACCTTAATTTTCCTGCTGCTCCGGCAAAATCGCTCCACGCTTACTCAAATTTTCAGGAGAAGGCATTTTCTGACATTTTTCCTTGATGTAATTATGCCAGGGACCTGGGACACACGGCATTGGATTTAATGATGTGACCGATACATGTGTGTTGTCTTATTTAAGAGGCTGTTAAGTTATTTCCCTGTTTCCCTGTTTTCTATTTAATTATTCATTTATTTTACTAGACTACATTAAAAAAGGTCACTTCAGATTCCATTGCAAATGAGATAATAGCGTATAATGCATGTATGCAATCCATTTTCAAAAACAGGCTCCTACGACAACCAGAGCATGTTAGCTGCATTGTCTACTGATTGTGGTCAGAGGGCCAGGTGGCGCCAGTGTACGGCAGCCTCACTTCTGTCAGTGAGCCCCAGGGCAGCTGTGGCTACAATGTTGCTTGCCACCATCAGAGTGTGAATGGGTGAATGACTGAATGTAGTGTGAAGCGCTTTGGTCAGGTCTTCTGACTTGAAAAAGGGCTATATAAGTACAGGGCATTTTACCATTTTACCATATGAAATAAAGCGAACTGGTTGACTAAGTCATTAAAGTCTTGCCTGATTGTGTAGAAGGGATACTTCACTCAGAGCTGCTTTTATGTTGAAACACTTTCAAAGAGAGAGTGGGGAGAGGATTATGTTTTAAAACAACACTCAGCTCTTCAAATTAGGCTTTCAAAGTGACAGACTTTACTGTTATACTAAAGCAGGCATTATTTCCTTTTTGACTCTACCTGGTTGTCCCCTTGGCAGTGTTAGAAAGAAAAAGTATCTCAATAACTTACAGCAGTAGCCATTTAAAAATGTCCCCACTTTCCTTGATGGGTCCTTGGCAGGTGCTTGGCTGGTCCTTGGCTGGTCCCCTACAAATCCTTTTTAAACATTGATCTTTGCACTAAAATATTCTTTCTGTCATGATTTCTGGACATTAAGATCTAAAGAGAAGCGTCATCTCATGGTCAGATCCTGTACTTCAATGAAAGGGTGGAGTTAGAGTTAAAATGAGCACACCCAGGAGAAGGCCAATGGCTGGAAGTTGGAGGGGATTTTGTTGGGAGTCGCAGGGGACTAGGCTGCCATTCGGCTGAAGTTTGACTTGGAAGGGCAATTTTGAATATCTGCCACTGTATCCCTTGTTCTTTGCTATGCTGAATGAATAGACATTTTTGAACACTAGTTTTTAAGTCAGATCACAGATTGAGGTTTAAGCTGTGAACTTTGCAGGACCACTGCAACACATTATGCACTGTGATCTAAAGGTAGGTCTAAATGATTGGAGGATTGAACCTCTGTGGTGCTCTCAGTTCACTTTCAACCATGTTTTCTTAAATTACTGTCTGGTATTCAACTATAGCAAATTTTCTGTTAACTCTGACCAGTTGTTTCTGCATAGAAAACGCATCACTACAGCTTCATGTGTCCCCTACGTGTGTCTAACCATGAGTTGTCCTGTAAACAGGATTTTTCCACCTGAACTAAGGATATCTACACCTTCCTCATATCTACGGGTCACTTGGCTTAGATTTTGGTGGACATACAGGTCTTTATTAATTAGACTTACCATCTTTTTACAATCCTAACATGGAATACATCAAAGCTGAAAGTTTTGGGACCAGACGTGACCCTTTCAATGCACAGTTTGTCCCACCTCATTATCCAATTAGTCAGAAGAAAATAGAGACATCTGACATGAACTGACATACAGCACATTTCTATTAGGCAAGACCTCTGCATAATGGGACTTGTGCACTTCTGCATTAGCCTCTGTGATCTGATCCCTTCCGAAAATAAGCCTGTAAAAGTTTCCACTGTCAGCCTCATTAACAGCTTTAGTATACTCTTGCTTTCCTACAAGATGAAACAAGATCAATAACCCCCTCGTCTCTTTTTAATCTTTTCCAAGGCAAACACACCACTGTGCAGGATTTTTTCCCCGCCTGCAGCCAGAGGATGCCACAGATCTTTAGTGACTAGATGAGTGACAGCTGTATTGGCACATCAAGCTAGACAAGCATGGAAATTAGACTCTATGGGAGGGATTAAACCCTCTCTATTTGCAGGATCTACTAAATCCCTTTAAATAAAAACTGCACACAGAGTTAAATGAACATTCTTTCTTCTAAAGTGTTTAAAAAATAAAAAGATGGATGGAGTTTCTGAGTTCCTGAGTTTCAAATGACTTAGACAGAATTATTTTTTCTTTCGTTAAGTAAAACTCTGTAGACTATTTCATTTTTTAAAGTGCAGCCTTAAAAAACAAAAAAAAAACAAAAACAAAACAAACACTATTGTAAAAAAAAAAAAATGATGTAAACATATGACTGTATAGTTACAGTTTCAACATTCAGGGTTTTTTTTTTCACTTCATTTTGCTGTTGAAAAAGCGTTTTAAAAAAAAAACGGAACCATATGAAAATATGTGCTTGCTTTTCTAATCCCAAGTTCTCAAGATTAGCCACAACTTTTCATTAATTTTTTTACGAGCTATAACGAGGGCCTAATTACCCTTACACCTGTAGGTTTATTCAGTCATCATTTAATCATATGAAACGAACCTGTCGGTAGATTTAAATATAAGTAGATTTTAATATATGATAAAGCAACATAATGTTCCAAACTGGAGAAACTGAAGAACAGATAAGAAACAAAGTGGTGACAATGATCAGCCTGAGTAGGGTTACAAAACCTTAGGTACGTTCATATCAGATGGAAATTTCACAGCTGCAGCAAAGGAATTCAATGTTATCTCTATGTGCTCTGGAGCCGCCCTGTGGGTATGGCAGGATTTTTGTGAATTCTGCGAAATTTGATCACTGCCATATCTGCTAATTAATTAGAGCCAAATTCTCAGGAATTGAAACATCTGATGTTTTGTTTGCATTCATGTTGCAAAAGGGACTAGTTCTGGCTGTGACCTTCAATGAAGGAGGCAGTGGAGACAAGTGTTTTTTAATGAAAATGGAAGCTTGAGGAAATAATATTGACAAAGGATGAAGCGGGCTGTTTCTGTGGGCTGCTCAGTGGCGCGTGGGCAGTTCGATTCCTGGCCCGGGGTCTTTCTGCATGGAGTTTGCATGTCCTCCCTGAGCATGCGTGGGTTTTCTCCGGGTACTCCGGCTTCCTCCCACAGTACAAAAACATGGTTAATTGGACATATTGAACATACACTGTAAAAACGACCTGAAAATGAGTAAAAATGTCTTAAATTAAGTGTATTTTACCTTAATTGAGCAGCTAAATAAGAAGATCTGCCAATGGAATGAGCATTTTTACTTTTAAAATAAGTGAAAAACAAAATAGTTAGATGTTATGCACTTGAAATAAGAGACTGCAGTTGTTTTTTCTTATTTTTAATGTAAATTGCCTTATTCCATTGGCAATGAGTCTCACTTACCTGCTTAATTCAAGAAAAAATGCTCTTATTATAAAAAAAATTGACTTACTTTGATGTCATTTTTTTGCTGTGTACTGTGGAGGATTAATTCTGCCCATAATATAATGTGTTGTTCTTTGCAATCAGAGAGAAGATAAGATGGCAAACATTGTGTTTCGGTTTTCTCCGGAGTGAAAAAGAAACATGTTGCGGTGAAAGTCTAACAATCTGTCTCCCTGTGTTTCCTCGCTGTCACAAGGTGGTTTGGCTTTAGGCAGGGAGGAGGGATGTGCCTGTGCGTGTGTGCTTGTGTGTCTCTGTGTGGATGTGGGGGGGTTGACACCTCCCTCCATCCTCCATTCGTTCCACACACCCTCCCTCCTGCTCCTCTCAGGGTCAGGTAACAGGCACGGCACACTCCCTCACACACTCCCACTGCTGAGAGCAATCCTCCAAGGAGCACACACACGTGCATGCTTCACTCCTTCCCCGGATCCCGGTCAGGCCAAAACAGCATGGGAGGCTACGAGCCGTGAGGATGGAAAAGAGAGTGTGTGTGATCCAGACTGACTTCCACCAGTACAGAGCCAAAGTTGGCCTCCACGGCAGACCCCTGGCGCATGTAAGGAACCTGCTATTAGTCCTCTGACAGCTAGTGTTTTAGGCTTTCGTCTTCTTGTAAAATTCTTGATCTATTCATCTCCTTTTTTTGCTCACCCTTTTTAATTTTCACCTCTGTCAGAGTTTGTTTTCACTGAGCTTCTAAGCCTGTTTGACGGCTCTTCCACTCAAGAGGCCCACACCATTGCAGCACAGGGTCTCCTTAATCAGCAGTGGGCATTTCACTTATTGTGTAAGCCCCCATGTAGATCATTTTATATTGCCAGTTTGTAAAAATGATCCTGAAGTCTTTTCTTATTCCGTTTCTCTCTGTCTCTGTCTCTTACACACACACAGCACCTAGGAATGCAAACATGAGGAATCTTGAATGCATTTCCTTTAAAGTATAATTAGTTAAAAAGCAGAACTTGAACCTGGAACTGACTGTTGGTTGAATCTTCAACAGACTTCACAGAAAGTAAAAAAGAATCATTTCCTGGCACTTGGCTAATGGACAAACATTTCAAAGAGTCTATTTCGATATTGGGTTATATGTTTTTTTACATTATTGAACAAAAGTGACTTTCCAAATAAGCTTGTCGTCTGTTGTTCCAGATTTACCTCAGACTGCTTTTATTCTTTATACAGCCAATGTAATATGTGTCAGTAATGCTGTTTTTTGCAACTTTGACATATACCAGTGAAGATACTGTGAACCTGTTTGCTCCCATATAGCTGCAAATACGCATCTCTTAAAATGGAACTCAGATATTAGCTTTCACCTGATTCCTGCTTTAATGTTTTCTGAAAAACAAGATTCTGCTCTAACAACTAATTAAGAGCGATAAACAAAGACATGTATAAAGAGTAGAGGCCTCATGGGCTGCTATAGCCTATTGGCGCTGTAGAGCCGTGGGGCCGCCATCTTGGAAAGGTCACCTGTTCAACTCCTGTAATTCTCTCTGACTGGCACAATGATGTTATAAGCACATTTAATCAATTGTAGCTCCATGAAAACTGAACTTTTCATGCTTTTTTTTTTACTAAAAACCTTCTAAATACAGCTATCATATTTATGTGTATAAAGATGGTTCAGCGTATTTTGATAATCTGAATGAAGTAAAAAGTAAAAACACTCCGACAAGATGTGTTGAAGTATTTGGCAAAAGTCTATAACACCTTTAAATATCTTTTTTATTTAATAATTTCAATTTATACTCATTTATGTCTAAATACTTATTTATATCTAGTAACACATACATGTACTTCAAATTATAAAAATATATTACAGAGATATATAATATGATTATAGCAGACATGGGCAATGTGGAGTCAACAAGTCATCTCCATGTCATGTATTTGTTCTACCCAGTTAATTCACGGTGAGTCCAATCTTCACCGTGAATTAACCTGTGCAGATTGGACTCACCTGGTTAATTGGCTGGGTAGATTCAATACATGACATGGAGATGACTTGTTGACTCCACATTGCCCATGTCTGGATTATAGTGACTGAGTATATCTATCTGTCAGTCCGTTCACCCCTCTTTATTATACACTCACAAACATATACATAGATATATAGTCATACATAGCACACAGTTATCTTTCAAGAGACATCTGCTCCAAGTCATATTTACAGAGTACAGAGTAAGTTTGACATGAGTTAAGACTCCTAGACAAGGACTGTTAAGCTAAAGATTTTTGTGAAGAGACATAAATTTGGTGCAGCATTATCCAGACAAATGCAAAGTCTCTGTTAGCCTTTACAGCAGTTTGAACACCTGCACCAGATATAATGTATCATATAATATAACTAACTGGTGGACATACTGTATTATTCTAATCAAAATACCAACAATAAGATCCTCATTATACTTTTAAGTAATCTTCTAAGCCGGAGGTCTTCAACATGGGGTCCTCGACCCCTAGGGGTTCCGCAGGGGGTACTGCATGGGAGTTGAAAAGTTTTTTGTTAATTAAACTTTTTTTTTTATATGCCCCCTTTGCTATTCTTTCCACTAATTGAAATGTCTTTAAATATACATTAACATGAATTCAACAGACTGTAGTAAACAGATAAATGGAGGCAGAAGATGTCTTTCAGTCATCAATGCACACATTCAGCGACACACAGGAGCTCTTTCAAGCGGGGCACCTTTCATTCACAACACCTGTCCCATCAACCAGGAATCAGAAATACTTGAATAATAAGGGAGAAATTACTTTCATTACATGTGTAATAGAGTGACTGTCAGACCAGTTTGATATAACACAATTTCATGCTTATATATAATTAGGGGGTCCCTGCTCCATCTCGTCATCAATTTGGGGGTCCTTGGTCTGGAAAACATTGAAGACCCCTGCTCTAAGCCCTAATTTAATTAGCCTGTTGATTTGAACAAAAATGTGTGGCACAGTACTGAGGCATATTCTGCTGTTTTGGTTCTGCCTACTAGGTCGACTGCTCCAAGATGGTGGCAATATTTCATGCACTGCAGCAACCAATGCATGTTCTATTCTTTATTTTGTCTATGGTGATAGTACCTTGATTCACTATATGCTCAGCATAGTCAGTAAAGTCAGTAACATTTCTCTTGCAATTGACACCAGCAAGATGTTACAGCAGACCACAGCTAACAGCTAAAGAGAAAAACATTATTATCCCTTTCAGCTTAATGAGGTTTGTTTTCTTGTGATAATTTATATTTGCATGTATCTGTTGAACTGCACTTCCAATCGCATTCAAGTCTTGACCTTTAGGGTACAACTGCAACATCCTCATGTTTTGTTTAGATCTGCTGCAGTAGATGATTACCCTGTTATGCTGTCGTTAAGTCCTCATCATATTTGCCTCTAACATGTTTGTGTGAAGAGGAGTTACAAAGTGCTCAGGTCCTGGGGCAGCAGAGCAAACCTTCCACCAACCTGTGATGGTTTATATCAGATACTGAAATGCTGTCATACTATTGGCACATGGACCTCTGGTAGTGTGAGAGGGAGCGCTGAGTTTTTTCAACTTTCCTCTGAGTACTATGTTGCATATCCTTTGCTAGAGTTTGCCGGAAGACTGCATCGGGGAAGTTTGGCAATGCAAGGGATTTTGATTTGTGCGTATTCCTCATTATCATAAAAAAAATGAAAAATGATTGACTTTATGTTAATTAAGCCTTGTGAACCCCTCACAGCTTGATGGTCAGAAGTTTGTTTATTATTAAAGCTCCTTTCCCTCTTTAATTCCTTAACAAAATTTAATTGAATTGAACAGTTGTTGAGTTTTATTTGTTTGGTTTTTCTTGCAACAAAAATAATTATTTAAAATATGTCTCATATATTTATGAGAATAAATAAATCTCTAAGACATTTAGAATGATATCTCATTAAATTCAATCTTTAAATCAAGATATTTTTCTTTTAACCATTACAGTAACCTCCTGAGAAACTTATATCCATTTCTAAAAAAAATTTATAAAGGTGACATTAAATAACAAAATTAATTAATTCATTAATTAAATATTAAACAACTTATATCTCTCGCTTTAGCTTTTAAACCACATTGTAGAAAAAGGAATTTTGTTTGATTGATGCTTAAAATCAGAGAAAAGAATGAAAAACCTTTCATTATTTGCACCGCGTAGATGGAAATGTTTTGTTTCATTGGATCTTTGGGTTTTACAGACCATGGTCCAGAATTATATTAATTATTTTTAAGCAAACTCCAGCATTGTTTTAAAAATCAGGAACTGCCACATGCAAATTCATACAATATAGCTAAATAAATGGCTAAATGGCTTTTAGTGATCATACTTGGGCTTCTTATTCTCCACCTATCACGCTGAAAAAAATCTAAATCTAGATAAGTAATGTTTCTTACATTTTAAGTGCATTTTTTCTTGAATTGAGAAGGTAAAAGAGAGTTTTTGCTTATGGAACAACACAATTTCCAATGTAAAATTAGAAAACACAAGTGCATTGTCTTATTTCAAGTGCATTTTATCTAAATATCCTATTTCAAGAGTAAAAATACTCATTAGATTGGAAATAATCTAATTTACCTACTCAAAAAAAAAGGTAAATACACTTAATTTAAGAAATTTCTACTTATCTCTAGATTTTTTTTTCCAGTGCAGACTTTCCCCTTAGACATTTACCTGCTCCAGCCTCTCGGGGGGGAAATCAAGGCATTTGCAGGCGAGAAAATCATTCCAGCGTGTCCTGGGCCCCTCATGGACCATTTCCCTGTGGGAGGTGCCTGGAACACCTCCCATAGGAGTCATTTTGAATTCAAATCTCTGTTTATAAAGATTTAGGGGCATAACTAAGGCATCGGGGACGTTAGAGAGAATGCTAACAGAAACAGAGAATGGGTTAGACAGATAAAAGTCCTTAATTACAATGCTCTCCAAGGGGCATTCTGCATTAAACTTGGATATGGTGATGAAGATCATCAGTCATCCAGGTCATAGTGATTCCAAAATAAGTTAAAAAATTATCCTTGGAAACAAACAACCTGGAAACCAAGTCCGGTGGATTGTTTTTTAACATTTTTGGAATTAAGTTTGGATGTTTTCTGTGTAGATATATGTGTTCTCCCTGGGTATTCTATAGGGGTGTGCATTGGCACTGCCCTCACGATTCGATTCGATTACGATTCACCAGGTAACGATTCGATTCA
>NW_015150991.1:174657-187814 GCF_000732505.1 Cyprinodon variegatus | reverse complement strand
GCAACGATGCTGAATCGTGCATGCCCCGCATTGCAATGCATCGCTGAATCGATTATTGTTGACACCCCTAGTATTCTAGTTTCCTCTCATCATCCCAAAAATGTTTACAAGCCAGTTGGTCTTTCTAAATTGCCTTTAAGAAGTTCTGTTTTGCTCTGTAATTGACTGGCAACCCTTTCCAGGCTGTATGCCACCCTCTCAACCAATGTTCCCTGCAGCAGCCCTACCAGTGACCCTGTAAGGATAAGCTGGTGTAGACAATCAATAATTGTTTCACCATCTACTGGCAATATTGTAGAGCTATTTACAGTGTTTCGAAAATATACTCCACAGTTTCACATTTCAAACAATAATATAAGATAATAATATATAATAATTCTTTGTTCACGAAAAAATGACATTAAAAACTATTTTCTAACTTTAATAAAATAAGGAAATATTTAAAACAAGTATTAAAACAGGAAATCATATGGTTAGTCGACACAACTCTTAGACAAGAGTTGTAATAACTTGGTTATTTGAATGTTGCCGCAGCTGTAGCTCCCAGCTTCATTGACCAGTATTTCTAATTGTATTTTACTTGCGTCTTGGTATACAATATTTTCATGCATGTTTTCACACTTTTTTTAGTTCATTTTGCACATCCGCTGAGTGTTGCTGACTCACTCGGCTCCATTGCTTTTCCCTTAAAAAAATAAAAAAGTGTCTATTGCTTTTCCTTGCTTATTTATTGTTCCCGTGTGTAATATCGAACATCTGGTCACATGGTCATGTTAAGGTTGATGTACATTAAAGTGTTTTCTTTTCCAACAAACAAAGCAGAAACTAAGTTTTAAAGCTGAGAACTCCATTGATGATCCAGATTTCATGACCATAGTTGAGGGTGAAAATGTAGACAGTCTTGTAAATAGAGAGCTTTGCCTTTAACCGCAGCTCTCTCTTCTTAGGACAGACTGGTGCAGCATCCATATCATAGCAGCAACCATACTGATCCGTCTATCAAACTCCCACTATCCTTCCTTCACTCGTAGACAGGACCCCAAGATAATTTAAATCTTCCACTTGAGGCCGAAATGCTCCCGCAACCGGAAACACAGAAATAATTGCTGAGTCTGAACCGGGTATCAGACCGACATTCACTCAGGGTGATCAGTTCACATAAAAAAACAAACATGGGACAACTAGGATGCTGATGAGAAGCAATTACTTTTTTCCTTTTGGTTTCTTTTGTAACTTACAATGCTGTTTAACATTGCGCTCCCCTCGTATCAAAATTGAAAATCACTTTGGCAAACTTCACAAAACAGCTCTCTGAGAATTACCTGTGAGTGTCGTTAACCATTCCTCAGTCTTTGTTATGGCTGCGTTTTCTTTTCTTTAAATGCATAAAATTTTGTCATAAAATCCTTTACCTGCTTTATTTAAGAGCATCATGCGCAGCTTGGTCATTGTGTGCAGCATGACGTTGCAACAATGACACAGCTCTATGACAGTTTCCCAAAAAGTTAAAATGCAATCCACCAATTCAATTGTCAGAAATAGCGTTAAGTTCAAGGCTTTATAACCAGAACCAGAAGAATGGTTGTCATTTGGGTTCTTTGTTAGCCTGCAATACCCGATACCTGTCTATGTCTCTGAAAGGGGGGTCCTTAGAGGGGATTGTTGGCCTGGCTGAACAGGTGAGGTGTTCTGTTCTCCTGTAAGGGGGTGAGGGTTTCTCTGTTACAATGACTGTTGCTCAGCCTATTTAGGAAAAGCATCTGTGAATATATTTATTTGGACTTTTCTTCTAATTAGACCCAGTCAAGCGCCGGACATTAGTTCCATTTGTGGGACAGCATGACAGAAGTGAAAAATCTGCTAATTTTCCGCACAAACTGTGACATCTGGACATCTTTAATGCATACCTTTTATGTTATCCCTCTATATACTAATGCACAACATAAGTACATCTTAATGTTCATGCACAGCTGGATCAAAAAAGAGGAAAGTTTTCTCCTCTCTATTGGTCAACTAGGCCCAATAGAAAACCCACCCACAGGTGTTCCTCTAAATTACACAGATTAGCAGAATTCTGTTCCTAAAGTTGTAGCGAAAATATATTTAAATTTCAAATCATTCTGGCTTAAACATGTATATAAATGTACTCTTTATCAGGCGATATTGTCCTGAAATTTAGAAAAAATTTATAAAAAAAAAAAAATCCTGTCTTAAAATCTGTTTTTTTTTCTTTCATTATCTTATACAGGCCGGTTAGCTATACCTCAGCCTGTACACCTAAATTGGGCCAATCATATATTAACGATCATCTGTCAATCAAATTTTTTCGGTCATAGCATCTTGATTCATATGTCGCAGCTAATATACGCAACTGTTTAAATAAGAATCATTTACTTTACCATTGAGTTCTGTCCCAGTGTTCACGGGGATGAACGTCTGTGTCTTCAGCAGGCGTAGAGCTAACAGAACTGGCAGCGCTGCGAGGCAAGGGCTCAAACATGTACGGCTGTAAGCCAACATCTTCTTCCCCGCTCTCTAAATAAAAATTGTATGATGGAGGAGACTCATCCACGACCTCCGAGACAAAACTCTCCTCCTCTTGCATGTTTCCGCTGTCCACAGCATTCCTTGACAGCGTCGTTTCTAAGTCACCAATTTAGTGCTATTTTGTCCCATGTAATATCCCACTGGGAACGTACTAGCACTAAGTTGCTAACTAGTTAGCAAGATGCTTCCGACAAATCGGCCACAACCAAACTTGCGAACCTTTAGCCACAACAATCCCACCCTCTTGATAAATGACTAATCACATTCACTTTATTTACTCGTGTAAAGTCGTGCACCACTCGGGAGAATTCAGAAATGCAACGGTTGGAACAGCCGCTCTTCCCTACGACTTTAAGATAACAGTCTGTTCTTCTCTGCTAAAGTCTTTCTTGTCTTTCATGTATCTGAGTTGCAGTCCGTCTCGGTTATTTCACTCAGTTTCCACAGCCTAATAATGATTAGCAACAAACAGAACAAAAATCTTGTGTTTTCGAATGTCAATAGCTACCTGCTCAGAATAATTACTACCAACAATCCTGTCGCTTATATGATTTATAAGCTGATGTTAATGTACCTGACCTGAAGTCAGTTGACCATGTGAGTTTAAGTGAACGGTGAGGTGCTATGGTGATCAAAGGCTGCTTGTGCTTTGCTCTGTGACCTGGATCCAGAGTTCAGCCAGAGGCCAGGCTTCACCCTGCGCTCCAGTCATACAAGAACAGTTTTTTACCTAAACAAACTCAGAATAAAAGAACAGAAAGCACTAAAGTAAGTGACGTGAAGCAAAGAGAATGTGCGCTGTGGCTCATATGGGACATCCAGAATCAGGTGTTATTAAACCCATCTGGACAGCTGAAAAATCTGCCACTTCAGGTGCAATTATTTAAACCCATGCATTGATAGAAAGGAAAAGTGAGAGCAGCTGTTGAAGCCTCACTCATGTTCACTATTTACAGACATAGATTTGTTACTCTCGATTCTTTCATAGTATACTTTAGGTACATTTTTATAGCTTATATAAAACAACTCAGGTGAAACTTTAATCAAACTTTATCAGATACTGTTAGGGTCGCCCTGCTCTCACCTGTTTTAACAGTGACTGGCAGATGTTTTAGCAACTGCCTGCAACTTAATTTTCCCACTTCCAAATGCCTGAAGGAGAGAAAACCCCTTGCAAATGACAAAAGTCATAAATCTACTGTACATCATTGTGCTTTGCAGATGTTCAAAATGAATTCTGAAACAGTACATACCTACAGGGTGTTTCAGATTTAATAAGCAAATCATTACTAGCAGTTCCCTTTTTTTAAGAGCTGTTGAAATTGTGCATATGGTTTGCTTCGCCTTATAAAAACAAATAGTTTTAATCCTCAAGGTGTCTTGGAGGTAGGTTACGTTAAACAATTATAGTTCGGTTGAATGTCACCGAATATATAATGAGGATTTGATGTTATTGGGGTTTATGCCTAATTATGATGTATAAATACTCTATATGAGATGAAAAAATTCTTATGGAAATTGATCTATGTACAGTCATAAAACAAATTATTAGATCACTCTTTTGCTCTTTGTATTTTTAAGGAAATATATCTTGTAATTTGCTATTACTAAATGCGAAAGCACATTTTCATAATCAAGTAACAGAATATATGCCAAGCATTAATCATGATGGTGTTTACCATGAAATTATGCCAAAGATACTCTAAAGAGCTGTGAAGTGAAGCAGAGCTGAGGTCAACATTCTACCCAAATAAGCCTCAGTTATTAACTTTTAGTCAGTTGCACCTGAGCCTTCCACAACCTTTCAACCATCACAGCACAAAATCTTTGCAGTAGGTTTAATATATGTTTAGTTTCCCATGAAGATGTGCAGAATGTGTGTAACAACAAAAAACCTGCCCCATGGATTCATCATGAGGCATAAAATATGATGAACAGATTCATCATATTTTATGTTAAAGAAATATAATCTGTGTGTGTGTGTGTGTGTGTGTGTGGTTTATCAGCCCTCATTTTGCTGACTAATGGAGTTTCGACACAAATGCAAAGTTCACTCTGCCAAGTCATGGGTTACTGTACTTTTAGCAGTGATTAGACCATTATTTTATCCAGGGAAGGGACATTAGAGAGGCAAGCAACCTTTTTTTCCTTTTTTAAAGGGCATCTAAGCTATGACAGTGTTGTTGAGGATGATGTAACAATTTCGATGACGCTCCATTTTTCATGACGATAACGAAAACTGATGAGCTAAACGTGGATCTTTGATGACAAAAACATCACAAATCGTAGGTTTGAGTTTTCATCAACCAGACGAGACTAAATAAAAATTAGCGGGTCGTCGGTCAGATGTTTGAACTGCATCTGCTGTAATCAGCTAAGCAGTGTCAATGCTGCCGTGTTCAGTTTGATCCTGCCGACCAACTGCCCCGCATCATTGCACATGCTGCAGGAGCACAGATGGATAATGGCAGCAGCAGCAGCAGGGTCTGAGAAAATAACCCCGAATGGTCCTGTACTGCCCGTTCTGAAGAAATGTATCTTTGCGTGGTGGAGCTCTGAGTCTTCGCTTCACTGTAATGGTTCGCTCTCAGCACTATGGCTCTTCAATCGCTACTTAATAAACTATGTGGCTGATCATCCTCTGCTAAGCGTAAAAAAGAGGTGATAGTATGAGTTTAATATCGCCTCTTAAAAAGAGGCGATACTAAACATTCTTTAATTTCTAACAAAAGGAATCCCTAAATCATATCCAAATAAAATATTTCATTGCATTCTGTTTATTTTTGGATAAAGATCCAGATGAAAATGTACATCAATCTTTGAATATTTCTCTCTAATTATTCTCATTTTTATCTATTTAAATATGATGTAAATGTTCTATTGTGTTGTCATTGAAACATTTTCTCTGTTTTCTTTAAACATTTCAAAATTTTATTTAGCATATTCATTCAATCTATTTCTGGATTGCCATGGCATTACAAGGCAATAATGTATTTTCTCTCTGTAGTTTTTTTAATATTAAAACCCTGTGAATTTAATCTACTTTGACCCCTAGCAGTTGTAACCGAGGGGTAAATTCTCACAAAATTGCCAAAGTAGAAAGAAGAATGCTTTTGTTATTTGCTTTTTGGGAGCAATGAAGATCTTATGAATCTGTGTGTAATGCATAATTCATAGTAGATCAGGAAGTGTTTGCTTTGGGAAGGAAACCTTGTATGTCTAAAACGATTCCTTTGTTGTACATTTTGTTAGCTTGTCTGTCTGCTATATTAACCAATATGATGTGTTGAACTAGATCTGCCATTTTCACAACTTTTGTTAGAAACTCTCTTATAAAGTAGTGAATTAATTCATAAAAAAAGTTTATTTGAATTCTATAAATATAATATCCAGCTATTGTGGTATCTAGGTAAGAGCTGTCAGTCTGGTAAAGGATATGGTTGTTTTTCGAAATTTTCAAGGTTCACTTTTTGTTGTAACATAAAACCGACTAAAAATAGACTAAAACCTTTTTAAGTTTAATTGACCAAAACTATCACATATCACAATGAAATAAAATTTGTATAAAAACCACTGAACAAAGGGCGGATTCAGAATATTAATTATGCTATTTCCTCCTTACTTCAAAAACACTCTTGCTTATTTCAAACTACAAGGACTTCTCATTGTTCTCATGCAGAAACATGACATAAATAATATAAAAACTACATTCATCTATGTTCATTCATTTATGTTAATTCTGTATAATTCGTTATAAAATCAAAGGAGATTAAAAAGGTTTTTTTTTCTTTGTTGAACTGAATGAAGAAAAAGCCAAAAATGCTCTATGTCCTTAAATTAGCTATACAGATTATTAGTTTTAGGATTACAATATTTGTTCAATTAATTAGGAACTTGAGGCGGGCCGCACAGTGGCGTAGTTTGTAGCACTGTTGACTTGCAGGATAAAGGATCTGTGTTCTGAGCTCTTTCTGCACACAGTTTGCATTTTCTCTCCAGTCCAAAAACATGACTGGTAGGTTAATTGGCTTCTCTAAATCACCTGTGAGTGTGAATGTGTGTGTCCTGTGTCTCTGTGTCAGACTAGTGATCTGTCCAGGGTATACCCCACCTCTTTCTCATTAACTGCCGGAGATAGTCACTGGTTGCCCCGCTACCCTGATGGAATAAGCAAGAGAAGATAGATAGATACATGGAACTTAAAATGGGCTTATTTCTTGATCGGAATACCTTAAATTGGAGCTACTACGTTTCAAGCTCCTGTCCCTTCACCAACATTATCCAGGGTAGAAAGGAGCTCCATAAGCAGCAAAAGCACAAATGAATGATGTTGGTCAAATACATAACAGCCTTCTGGAAAAGAATGACAAAAAAAAACAAAAGTTGTACAAAGGTAGCAAATGGTTCAGAAAATCCAAAACATATGAAGGTGGGAAAATTTGGACGTGCTACACAGTACAAGTCAGGAAATAATTTGTTTTTGTTTAATTTCCATGAGTAAGGCTGTGGCTATATACGTTCTTTCCTGCAAAGAATTGTGGTGAACCGATTATAGATTCTAGCGCTGGCTAAAGATATCAAGAGATCCATATGTTGAGTGCATTAGCTCTAGGAAGCCTACTGCTTCCCTATCCTAGCTCCTCTCTAAATACCAGTGCTATTCAGACAGCACTTATTGTGGCGGCGTTTGCTGCGACATAAGTTTTCTTACAGATTTGAGGTTTTTGGATCAAGAATTAACATTTTTAAGCTTGGCTTTGACTTATAGAAGCATAGCGCAGATTTTAGTGTTTATGCAGAAGGTTGCCCCCTCTGGCAACAAGTTGAAATTACACCAGTGCTTTGCATGTGAATAGGAGAAGACAGACCTGCGTAATGTCTTGAGGTAAGAAAGTTTTAAGTATTATGGGAACATTTAGGGAATGTATAGTGGGGGAGAATCAACACTGCAAAAACGATCTAGAAATAAGTAAAACATTTCTTAAATTAAGTGTATTTACCCTTAATTTGAGCAGGTAAATGAGATAGTTTGCCAATGGAATGAGTATTTTTAGTCTTAAAATAAGATAATTAGGTAATATGCACTTGAAATAAGACAATGCAATNGTGGCAGTTCCTGATTTTTAAAACAATGCTGGAGTTTGCTTAACAATAATTAATCTAATTCTGGCCAATGGTCTGTAAAACCCAAAGATCCAATGAAACAAAACATTTCCATCTTCCGCGGTACAAATAATGAAAGGTTTTTCATTCTTTTCTCTGATTTTTCTTTTTCTACACATATGGTTTAAAAGCTAAAGCACGAGCTATAAGTTGTTAAATATTTAATTAATTAATTAATTTTGTTGGGGGGGTGGGGTAATTTATCAGCCCTCATTTTGCTGAATAATGGGGTTTGGACACGAATTCAAAGTACACTCTGCCAAGTCATGGGTTACTGTACTTTTACCCGTGATAAGACCATTGTTTTATCCGGGGAAGGGACATCAGAGAGGCAAGCAACCTTTTTTTTTTTTTTTTTTACAGGGCATCTAAGCTATGACCGTGTTGTTGAGGATGATGAAATTATTTCGTTGATGCTTCTTTTTTTCGTGAGGATAAAAACTGACGCGCTAAACATGGATCTTCGTTGACTAAAACCACATGAGTCGTAGGCTAGAGTATTCGTCAACGAGACGAAACTAAATAAAAATTAACGGGTCGTCGGTCAAATGTCTGAAATGCATCTGCTGTAATCAGCTAAGCAGTTTCAATGCTCCTGCATCCCGTTCGATCCTGACGCCCACCTGCCCCGCAGCATTGCACATGCTGCAGGAGCACAGATGAATCATGGCAGCGGCAGGGTCTGAGAAAATAACCCAGAATGGTCCGGTACTGCGCATTGTGTAGAAATGCGTCTTTGTTTGGCTGAGCTCCGAGTCTTCGCTTCACTTTAATGGTTCGCTCTCAGCACATGGGCTCTTCAATTGCTACTTAATAAACTATGTGGCTGATCATCCTCTGTTAAGCGTAAAAAATACCTTTACTATCAACATTTTATTTCTTCCAGCTCACAAGAGGTGATAGTAAACATTCTTTAATTTCTACCAAAAGGAATCCCTAAATTATATCCAAATAAATTTTTTCAGTGCATTCTATTTATTTATTTGGGATAAAGAGCCTAATGAAAAGGTACATAGATCTTTGAATATTTCTCTCTAATTGTTCTCGTTTCTATCTATGTTGTATTGTCATTGAAACATTTTCTCTGTTTTCTTTAAATATTTCAACATTTTAATTAGCATATTCATTCAGTCTAGTTCTAAATTGCTGGTTCTCTCTGTATTTTTTTTTAATCAAAACCCTGTGAATTTAATCTACTTTGACCCCTAGCAGCAGTAACCGAGGGGTAAATTCTCATAAATAAAGCCAAAATTACCAAAGTAGAAAGAAGAATGCTTTTTTTCTTTGCTTTTTTTGGAGCAATGAAGATCTTATGAATCTGTGTGTAATGCATAATTCATAGTAGATCAGGAAGTGTTTGCTTTGGGAAGGAAACCTTGTATGTCTAAAACCATTTCTTTATTTTACATTTTGTTAGCTTGTCTGTCTGCTATATTAACCAATATGATGTGTTGAACTAGATCTGCCATTTTCACAACTTTTGTTAGAAACTCTCTTATAAAGTAGTGAATTAATTCATAAAAAAAGTTTATTTGAATTCTATAAATATAATATCCAGCTATTGTGGTATCTAGGTAAGAGCTGTCAGTCTGGTAAAGGATATGGTTGTTTTTCGAAATTTTCAAGGTTCACTTTTTGTTGTAACATAAAACCGACTAAAAATAGACTAAAACCTTTTTAAGTTTAATTGACCAAAACTATCACATATCACAATGAAATAAAATTTGTATAAAAACCACTGAACAAAGGGCGGATTCAGAATATTAATTATGCTATTTCCTCCTTACTTCAAAAACACTTTTGCTTATTTCAAACTAAAAGGACTTCTCATTTTTCTCATGCAGAAACATGACATAAATAATATAAAAACTACATTCATCTATGTACATTCGTTTATGTTCATTCTGTATAATTCGTTAAAAAATCACAGGAGATAAAAAGCAAAAAAAATCTTTTTTTTTTTTCTTTGTTAAACTAAATGTGAAGAAAAAGCAAAAACTGCTCTATTGCCTTAGATTAGCTATACAGATGATGTGATTTAGGATTACAATGTTTGTTTAATTAATAAGTAAATTGTGACGGGCCGCACAGTGGCGTAGTTTGTAGCACTGTTGACTTGCAGGATAAAGGATCTGGGTTCTGAGCTCTTTCTGCACACAGTTTGCATTTTCTCTCCAGT
Source organism: Cyprinodon variegatus (assembly GCF_000732505.1). Classification (NCBI taxonomy): domain Eukaryota; kingdom Metazoa; phylum Chordata; class Actinopteri; order Cyprinodontiformes; family Cyprinodontidae; genus Cyprinodon; species Cyprinodon variegatus. The sequence goes on along the minus strand of NW_015150991.1, from coordinate 177,925 downwards.
CCAAAAACATGACTGGTAGGTTAATTGGCTTCTCTAAATCACCTGTGAGTGTGAATGTGTGTGTCCTGTGTCTCTGTGTCAGACTAGTGATCTGTCCAGGGTATACCCCACCTCTTTCTCATTAACTGCCGGAGATAGTCACTGGTTGCCCCGCTACCCTGATGGAATAAGCAAGAGAAGATAGATAGATACATGGAACTTAAAATGGGCTTATTTCTTGATCGGAATACCTTAAATTGGAGCTACTACGTTTCAAGCTCCTGTCCCTTCACCAACATTATCCAGGGTAGAAAGGAGCTCCATAAGCAGCAAAAGCACAAATGAATGATGTTGGTCAAATACATAACAGCCTTCTGGAAAAGAATGACAAAAAAAAACAAAAGTTGTACAAAGGTAGCAAATGGTTCAGAAAATCCAAAACATATGAAGGTGGGAAAATTTGGACGTGCTACACAGTACAAGTCAGGAAATAATTTGTTTTTGTTTAATTTCCATGAGTAAGGCTGTGGCTATATACGTTCTTTCCTGCAAAGAATTGTGGTGAACCGATTATAGATTCTAGCGCTGGCTAAAGATATCAAGAGATCCATATGTTGAGTGCATTAGCTCTAGGAAGCCTACTGCTTCCCTATCCTAGCTCCTCTCTAAATACCAGTGCTATTCAGACAGCACTTATTGTGGCGGCGTTTGCTGCGACATAAGTTTTCTTACAGATTTGAGGTTTTTGGATCAAGAATTAACATTTTTAAGCTTGGCTTTGACTTATAGAAGCATAGCGCAGATTTTAGTGTTTATGCAGAAGGTTGCCCCCTCTGGCAACAAGTTGAAATTACACCAGTGCTTTGCATGTGAATAGGAGAAGACAGACCTGCGTAATGTCTTGAGGTAAGAAAGTTTTAAGTATTATGGGAACATTTAGGGAATGTATAGTGGGGGAGAATCAACACTGCAAAAACGATCTAGAAATAAGTAAAACATTTCTTAAATTAAGTGTATTTACCCTTAATTTGAGCAGGTAAATGAGATAGTTTGCCAATGGAATGAGTATTTTTAGTCTTAAAATAAGATAATTAGGTAATATGCACTTGAAATAAGACAATGCAATTGTGTTTTCTTATTTTAAGTGTAAATTGTCTTGTTCCATTGGCAAAATGTCTCTTTTAGTTTCTCAAATCAAGAACAAATGCACTTATTTTAAGAAAAAATGACTTATTTAGATTTAGATTCTTTGCAGTGAAGAAAGTAGCCTCAGTGAGGTGAATGAGAGTGCGCAGATCACCAGGCTTGCACACCCAGAGAACAAATTCTGAATAACTCTCTCATAATGGAGTCTATAGAGGAAACTATAAAGAGAAAATAGTTTTACACATAGTGGAATTCCAACGGAATATGTGGGAATATTTTGGAAAATATGGCATAGACATTCACATTTAAACCTGCACAATGCCCCCTTTTTTTGTTAGAAAAAATGGCCCGTGAGCATCTTTTTTGCCAAAAATTAGGCTCTGAACATATGTAGACGCCTTTTTTTCTAATTGTCTTCTAACACGAAATGTTTTTTGATTTAGAGTGAACCCCATAGACACTATTGAAATGGTTGTTCTCCTAGACTGAGAAAGACTGGAAATCCTCCAAGCTTCAAGTCCATACAAGAGAATTTTGCTCATAGGCAACACGTATATTGAAAAAAAAAGTTGGGGTTTAACAGAATACATAAAATGGTCATTTTCCGCAATATCTATTTTAAGAAATTGATCCCTGTAAATATTCTGAAGGAGAACGATTGAAGAGTCACATTTATCTTTATCTTCCTTTGGGTTTCTTTTGCCTTACTTTGGCATCAGCCTGGAGATTAATGTTGAGTGTGTCTGGTAGTCCTCCTCTGACAGCTAAATGCATTGCATCTTCAAACTGACTACAGGCAAAGGAAGTTCAAGTGTGTCAGGTGGCTAATCCTTATAACACCCTTGGACTTAATCTTATTTAGACAACACAGCAATTACTGAAGCACACTTGAGAAAGATGATACTGTGTCTCCCTGTCTGCCAGTTTGAGAGATATATTGGTTGTCAGGTCTCCGAAGTGGAACACTGACAGCTCTTTTCTAGATCCCATAACTCAAGCTTAACAGGTTTTCATATGCCTCCACTTTGTTTTCTCTTTAACATGTTCCTTAAAAATTAGACAGTCCAGTTTTTGCTCTAGGTGCTGTGTTAAAACTACATGTAGATGCTTGTTAGTACTTTAAACATGAAATGCAAAAGGAAGCGGTTTGTCTCAAAAGAAGGTGTTTGGGTCTAGGTAACCCGCTGCCATAAATAACAAGAATGAAAGATTGCACTATGAAGCAATGGTGCGGTATGTGGAGCTCTGTCCGTGATTGCTTTATTTAAATCCAGCTTGATCCCCATAAAAACTCTTATTTCACAGCATGCAGTTGGGGAGTTTGAGATGTAAGCAAGGTATACAGGAAGACACATTAACCAAGATGTGTACGGAGAAAATGTTAACACCTATGGAATAAGACAGGATATTTTTTCCATATATTTGTCCCAAGGAATAATTTTCTTCTCTTTTTCTAATCTTATAAACACACATACCAAGTATATTTAAAAGGGGAACTAATTATTGGTTAATTTTATTATGTTCGTTTTTAATCAGATTTCTTAAAGCACCATCCTAAGCATAACCAACATAAATAATTGCTACTTCACATTATACAGTTTGATATAAATGTATGAATAATGCAATTCATCTTAATTTTAGATGTGTTTAATAGTTTAAGATGATTCTGCAACCATCATAAAGCTAATAAAAGGTGTTGCAGAGCTACTTTTCTATTATCCTGAAGTACATGTCTATGTTGAAATGCTGTCTAGTTATTATATTTTATAAACAAGACCAATATGCAGATATGATATAGTACTTAGCTGCAATATTTCTGATACAATCCTCCACTTAATCACTTTAGTTGTCAGGGTTCTGCCCTTTATTTAAGTTTATTTTTAGTTGCGAAGTATTTTTTTTTTGTCTTTGTAGTAGTTTTCTGTCAGTGTTGTGTTTTTGTGTTACTCTCTGTTGGCCCCTTGTGACAGTTTTCTTTCCCTTTCTAGTTACTTCTTTCCACACCTGCTCCATATCATCTCATTAGCCCATTCTTTGTTCTGCGCCCCATGTATACATTACCTCTGTCATGATGGGTCTCTAGTGTATAAACCCACATGCAGAACACCACAGAAACGGGGTAAAAGTTTAACAGTTTATTAAA